>NC_140960.1:98074984-98344984 GCF_014529385.1 Adiantum capillus-veneris | reverse complement strand
CGAAGATAACTTGGCCCCAATTAATCCACCTTGCACCAAGGATGAGGAGGCAATGGAAAAAAATGGTAAGTACCAACAAATCAAGACCCAGGATAGTTGGGGCTATCTCTAGAAGTGATCTCGACGACATCCTACCGACCATGGATGCTCACATCAAGGGGCAACGAATCTCAAACGTCTACATAGATGGTGGTGTGCAAATATGCGTCATGAGTGAAAAGATGATGCACCATCTAGGTCTAGAGGTAAGTAGGCCGGCACCCTGCCGAGCCAAGATGGCAAACAATGTACGAGTGAAATGCGTGGGCATTGTAAATGCGGTTAAAGTAAAAGCATTCAATACAGAAGTGGAGGTAGATATCTTTGTCATGCCACACAAAGGGGAGGGCTACCCCATCATTCTTGGGAGGCCTTGGCTTATACCTATGGAGGCTAAACAAGATTGGAGCACCGGAATGATTCAGATGAAGGACGATAAAGGGAAGTCCATATTCTACGAAATGAGGACTAGAAAGCAGCGCAACATGATCTTGGAGGATTCAGAAGATGAGTCCACCAGCGACTATTCGTCTACCTCAGGAGAAGAGACAACCACCACCGACGAAAGTGACAATAGCATCGAAGTGATGGGGGTCATTCTTAAAGACCCAAAAAGATTGCCACAATTTGAAACACCCCTGACAAACCAAGAGGAATCATCACGTACGCAGTCATTGGAGGATGCAGGTAAGTTACAAAAAATTCTCTCAAACGAGTTAACAAATGAAGAAAGGAAGGAGTATGTCTCCATGCTAGGAAGCTTCACTACTTTGTTCATTGATGGATATGATAAGATCACAGGAATAACAGTAGTGCAACACCGCATAAAGCTCAAGGAAGGCAGTAAACCCGTAGTACAAAAGCTCAGAAGACTTGGAGTAATCCAACAAGAGGAACTACTTAAAGAAGTGAGAAGTTTGCTACAAGCAGGTTTCATCTACCCTGTCGAAGACTTAGAATGGGTCTCCCCAGTAGTAGTCACACCAAAAAAGAATGGCAAGTGGAGAGTTTGCGTGGACTATAAACCTCTCAATGCAGCCATGAAGAGGGATCAATTTCCCCTCCCATTCCAGGATGAAATTCTCAATGAAGTGGCAGGTCACGAACGATACACAGTGTGCAACGGCGACTCAGGATACTTCCAGATTAGCATTGCAGAAGAAGACAAACTTCATCACACCTTGGGGATGCTTTGCCTACAGAGTGATGCCGTTTGGCCTCACTAACGTCCCAGCCACATTTCAGCACTATGTGACCTTTTCTTTCCAACCCTACTTTGGAACATCAATACGGGTTTTCATAGATGATTTTTGCATCTATAGTTCACGAGCCCTTCATTTAAGCAAAGTCTATGATGGCTTAACCAGGCTGCAAACCTTGGGTGGCCAGCTCAACGTGGATAAGTGTCACATTGGTGAAAGCAAAGTCACTCTCCTTGGCCATGTAATTTCAACAAAAGGGATTGAGGCTGACCCTAGCAAGATCCAGGCCCTGGTATCTTTGTCGTCACCGACCACCGCTAAGCAGCTGGTTTCTTTCCTTCAGAAGGTAAGATACTTAAGTAGGTTCATTCACTTGCTATCTCAAGTGGTCCTTCCCCTACAACAACTCACCCAGAAGGATATCTTCTCATGGAATGAAGAGAATGAGCATCAATTTACTGAGGTAAAGCAAATCCTAGCTAAGCTTCCCACCATTTCACCTCCTAAGTGGGACGAGCCATTTTATGTTGACCGGAGCAAAGCGAACCCCTAACCCCGACGGCCTCTAAAATGCCCGGGGCCGAATGGCACGCCTCGTGCCTGTCACAGTAAAGCGAACAGGGGGCACCACCTAGCTTCGAGCGGCTAGGACGCAAACCATGATGATATGAACACCGCAAACTTACACATGGAGACACACACACACACACACACACACCACACACACACCACACACACACACACACACACACACACACACACACACACACACAACACACAGAGAGAGAGAGAGAGAGAGAGAGAGAGATTTGCAAATGATGAAAACCCTCGGGGGTGTGAGGGAGAATTATTTCTGCAGTATTTACAAATGGCACACCGTGGTGATAGAGAGGTAGGAAGAAGAGATGGTGCAAACTACTTGGTGCGTTCTCTAAGACGACTCAATGATTGTGAAGCTTGCTACCAAGAGCATGTATACGCGTATGCATCGACCATTGGAGTCGAGAGATGGATGTGACTCCCTTCACATGGTGCAATTCCCAAGGCAAACCCAACACACAAGCCCCCTCCCCGTGATGGTGATAGTGTCAACTCTTTCCACTACATTCTACAAAGTGATGACCTCTCATGAACTGCCCCCCCCCCCTGATAGTGACCTCTCAGTGCCAATTTATAGGTGTTGGCTGCTTGGATTATGGTAATCCCAGCGTGATTAGGATAAGCTTAATCGGGGATACAAAGCAAGTGGTGGGCCCGATGTGTTTGACCCTTGCTTTGTTTTGGGAGGTTATTAAAAGATGAGAATCTCTAGGTGGGCCTTTGTGACCATCACCTAGAGAGAGGGAATTTACAAAGTGGGAATTTTACAATGGCTTGGGTGAAAACTGAAGAAATGATGAAAATAACCTATAAATTACTGAAAATGGCATCGTGGTTGCGTGTTGCCGGCAAATGGTGTGTTGCCGATGCATCGGTGTAGAGCGTACTTCTTTTCGGGGTCGGCCGAGGCATGCCTTTGGCGCATTTCCTCTTTTTGTTGTTGGCGGTGCGTGCTTTGGGTCCTCCTTCTTTTTTGTCGATGTCGTAGTCGTAAACCTCCTTCGTTTTTTTTTGTATTTGTGTATGGTGCGTATATGCGTGTGTGAACATATTGGTGCATGAGTGTATGTATATAGATGTGGGTGCGTGCAAGCGTGCGTGGGAATGGGGCGGTATGTATAATATATATATATATATATATATAGATATATATATATATATATTATTTTTTTTCTTTCTCTGTATGGAGACACAGAGGCGGGGGGGTGTGTGTGTGGTGTGTGTGTGAATGAGTGTGTGAGCGGCTAATATGCGTGGGAACGGGGGCCTTACTATATAGTGTATATATATATATATATATATATATAAATAAGCATTTTCGGGTCTGCTGGCAACGTGCTGCAGGGATGCGAGGGTGAGTGAGGGGATGGGGTGTGTGAGAGAGGGTGGGTGTGTGTGTGCTGTGTGTGTGTGTGTGTATATAGAGAGAGAGAGTGAATTTTTGCGCCTTCTCAGGTCCGAGCCATAAACGGCTGAGAGAGCGAGAGCGAGAGAGAGAGAGAGAGAGAGAGAGAGAGAGAGAGAGAGAGAGAGAGAGAGAGAGAGAGAGAGAGAGAGAGAGAGAGAATGGGAGGGGGTGAGATGGCGGGGGTCCGCGCCTCGTGGGCCGCCGGACAAGAGAGCGAGGGAAGCGGGGAGGTATTTTGGCAATGGAGTGGGGTAGGGGGATAATGGGTAGGTGAGAGAGAGAGGGAATAGTATCTACTGTTTTCAATGGTGGCTCGAGGACGAGAGGAGCAAGTCAATGGGTGGGGAGTGAGGGAAAATATCAACGGGCCAAGGGAGGGAGAATGAGGCCAAGGGAGGGGTGAGGCGAGCGGGTGGGGGAGAGAGGGAGAATATTAGCAGCTATTGGCTTGCATAGAGAGCGAGGGAGGGAGTGTGAGAGGGGCGGGTGTGTGGATAAGAATACGGGAGAGCGGGAGTTCACATGCGGCTTTACACAGAGGGAGCGCGAGAGAGAAAGTGAGAGAAGGGGTGGATGCTCAAGGCCGTTCCTGGCCGAGGGTGGCCACGAACGGGGGGGTTTGGGTGAGAATTAGAGGATATTAGAGAGAGAGAGAGTGTGTGTCGGCCCTTGGTAGGCAATGAGGGAGATAGAGAGAGAGGATGCCCGGGCCAACTGCGGGGTTTGGCCGCGACAAGAGCTGGGGAGAGCGGGTTGTCAGCGAGAGAGGAGGAATGGATGAGGGAGAGGAGGGGGTGCCGAGAATGGAGAGAGGGGATATTAGAGAGAGAGGTACATAGGAGAAAATGAGCAAGAGAGAGGGGGGGGGGGGGGGGGGGATATTTCACTCGATGCCTGCCTGGGGAATAAACTATAGGGAAAGAGAGAAGGGAGAGTGAAACCGAGGGCGGCCGGCTAGGCTGGGGCATGGACGAGCGGGGCCATGAGGGTGATAAGGCCGGCCCAATCGAAGGGGGGGGGGGGGGGGGGGGGGTAACCTTATGCCCGTAAAAGCGCCATGAGGTTGACCAGGCATTGTCGAGCCTTCCAACAGTGTCGCCAAGGCTCCGACAGAGGGAAAATAAGTTTTTTTTCTTTGATTTTAAAAAATCGGCCATCAATGTGAACCCTAGCGCAGGAAGTGATACACTCGGAGCCGTGCTAATGCAAAAGGATCCCCAAACTTCTTTCATGTGTCCTATCTACTTCTCTAGTCGTGTCATGACCCCGTCAGAAAAGGGATTTACCGAAGTAGAACACATGGTTCTGGCACTAATGTTTGCCACCACAAAGTTTCGCTCCTATTTCCTACCTAGACCCTTTGTAATCCTGAAAATGGAGGAGGTTTTCCCATATGTAATGCAACACATGATGTCTCATCTAGGATCTCAAAGTGGTTAATTAGATTACAAGAGTTTGACTACACCATGCAAGTAGAAAACTCCACCAGGGCTAGTTTAGTGGGAATTCTCACTCATCGCCATTATGAGAAGAAGCTGAAGGTCAACACGGAAGAGAAGGAAGAAACACCAATGGTAGAGAGTCCTAGGCTAGAAAGAGCTCACTCTCTTTTCTTTGACGGAGCATACAAGAGAACAATGGACTAGTCTGCAGCAGGCATAGTCATTTTCAATGAGCAACAAGAAAGAGTATTCTCCATCGGGCAGTTATTACACTCCCACTCCAACAATGAACCAGAATATGCAGCCCTAATTCTTGGGTTGGAACAATGTATTTCACAAGGAATTCAGCGCCTAAATGTGTTTGGCGATGCTTTGCTTTGCATAAGGCAGATAAATGGCACTTGGGTTTGTAGGAATCAGGTTTTACTTGGTCAACTACGCCAAGTTAAGGATCTTCTAAGGAAGTTTGAAGTAGTGAAACTATTTCATGTCCCCAGAGCAGAAAATCCCCAGGGGATTCACTCTATATACAAAATGGGACGCCACCTACAAGCGGACAACTTTGATAAAACCCCTATATACGACTCATATCAGGGAATATGACCCCCCTTTCTACACTTATACGACAATCAATGAAGAAAACTATCATACCCCTATCTTACATATAAAATTTAGCTTTCACATTATCTAAATGAGTAAAGCTAATCAAAGAGTGATTGGCAAAGTACCTTCCCAAAATTCATCCGAGTTATAGTGCACATGATGACCAATGGTTACAAGTAATAAACACGGGGCAGCCCCCCCCACCCCATCCCTCCCCCTTCCCCATAAAAATGATACCCCCCTCCCTTAATTTTGAGCTTGGGATATAAATTATTGGGGGCCTGCCCCTAACTTGTACGCTTATGTAACTTGTAAAAAAACCCTCCTCCCTTGCACTTACGTGGTGCGGTAAGTTTTCCATGGTGAATCCCCCGGGAGAAAATCAGGAGGCAGATGCTCTAGCCAAAGAAAACAAGGTAGTGATGCTATGCCTGATGTCATCAATTTTTTAGATACAGAAGAATGTCTGGAAGGATACACCAAAGGCCAGAAACAGTGGCTCGTGAGGAAGGCTACTAGGTACCGCCTTGTAAACTACCACTTGTATTGTAAGGGCAAGGATCAAATTCTCAGGCGGGTGCCAACCTCCAGTGAGATCACAGAGGTAATTTCAAGTTGCCATGATGGCATTTGCGGCGGTCATTTTTCTCTAGATATCACCAGTAGGAAGATTCTACAGGCAGGATACTCTTGGCCTAGCTTGAACAGGGATGTACACGATTGGTGTAAAACATGCAAGGCTTGTCAAGTGGCCAGTGATCGCACATTACCTACGAACCACAAACTCCTATCATTTCATATGGTCCATTTGAGAAATGGGGAATAGATGCAATCATTCCTTTACCCAGGGCCCATTCAGGTAAACTGTACATCATAGTGGGTGTAGACTACATGACTCGATGGGTAGAAGCAACAGCCACCACCCGCATTACAACCCAAGAGGTAGCAAAGTTCATTTTTGAGCATATCTGTTGCCGTTTTGGCACTCCTCTTGAGATAATATCATATAGAGGACCAGGATTTAGAGGTGATTTGGTGGGAGAACTGATGAAGAAGTTAGGCATCACACATCGACATTCCACACCATACTATCCACAATGCAATGGTCTGGTAGAGAAGGTAAATGGAATGATTTGCAAAATCATCACAAAGCAAGTGAACAATCACACAGGGGACTGGGATAAACATATCATGGAAACTCTTTGGGCCTATCGAACAACGTTCCGAATATCATTAGGTTTTACCCCTTTCCATCTAGTTTATGGAAAGTAGGCAATTCTACCCATTGAGGTATAGATAGCCAACTTACGAGTTTTGGCTAGCCAGATACAACGCCCAATTGTAAATCTCAGAAACCATATCTTGGATCTTGAGAGACTCCAACTAGATAGGGAAGAAGCGATCAATCACTATGCAACACAGGCAGAACGACGCCGGCTCACTTTCAATCAAGGACTGAAAGAAAAGGGACTAGAAAAAGGTATGTTAGTGCTGAGGTACGACAACAAATTTGACACCAGGAAGGACAAGAAATTTCAACCCAGATGGGAGGGACCATTCATCATCAAGAAGCGGTATGACAACGGCAGCTATAAGCTGATGGAAGCACATGGGAGAATTCATAAGACTAGGGTCAATGGATGGAGACTGAAAAGGTATTTTCTTAGGTTTGATCCATAATTCATGCTAGACATTCTAGAAGAGGGAGAACCCTCTAACTCCATAGCTAAAGATGCAGAGGAAGGGCTAGAAGCATGAATGCCTCTAGCCAAAAGGAGAGGGCTAATGTGGCGGCACGACAGCGGTGAGGCGGTTGAGCACTGCGTAGCGGTATCTCCCTCTTCTTCGCGGCAAGAAATCCTCCACTACAACAAGCGTAGAGCGGTGAGTGACACACCATCGCCATCTTTTGAGCTTACTAGTTTAGGCTTGTTGTGTGCTTGGAGCCATTTGGGGCTCGCACACAGTGTATCGGCAAGTTCCTTGCATTGACACTGATGGCCAAAGCCTTAGCGACACCATCAGGAGGTTTAAGCAATGCCCTGGCCAACCTTGCAGCCCTAACTCGTCCATACCCCAGCATTGCAGGCCTCCATCTCTCTCTTCCCCTCATCCACTCCATTTTTCTCTCCCTCTCTCTCTCGCTCATGGCCCGGCGCTGTTTATCACAGCCCATGCAGGTGGCCCGGACATTTTCTCTCTCTATCTCCCTCGTTGCCTACCAATGGCCGATCACACTCTCGCTCTCTCTCTCTAATATTCTCTCTCTCTTACCCGCACCCCGTTGACCCTCAATAACCCGCCCTACTGGCCACCCTAAGCCAAGAGCAGCTCAAGCACCCACCCCCTTCTTTAGCTTTCTCTCTCGCGCTCCCGCTATGTCAAACCATAGCCACACACGAACTCTCTCTCTCCTGTATTCTTACCCACACACGCCCATCCCACACACCCCTTCCTCGCTCTCTATGAAAGCCGATATTACCTCTCTTTTTCCCACCCGCGCTCACCTCACCCTCGTCCTCATTCTCCCTCCCTTGGCCCGCTACCCCTACCTCTCCTCTCGTCCACACCTCCTTCGGCCAATTCCCCCCCCCCCCCCCCCCCCCCCCCCCCCCCCCCCCCCCCCCCCCCCCCCCCCCCCCCCCCCCCCCACCCCCCCCCCCCCCCTCTATTTCTTCCCCAACCCTGGCGGACCACGAGCTTTATACCCCCCCCTATCTTCACCTAGACCTACCCATCCTCCTCTCTCTCTTGGGAGAGTGGCCCCGCAGACCATGGAAGGAATCTCTCTCTCTCTCTCCATTCCCTTCTCATTCACACACACACACCCCTATCCTCTCTCACCCATTCCCTATCACCACCCCACACCCTCACACACTCTCTTCCCCCCAGTGGGAACCCGCCTTTTATTCTATACTCTCTCTCTCTATAACTCCCAAAATGCCCGTTGATAACCCCCCCCCCCCCCCCCCCCCCCACCCCCCCCCCCCCCCCCCCCCCCCCCCCCCCCCCCCCCCCCCCCCCCCCCCCCCCCCCCCCCCCCCCCCCCCCCCCCCCCCCCCCCCCCCCCCCCCCCCCCCCCCCCCCCCCCCCCCCCCCCCCCCCCCCCCCCCACCCCCCCCCCCCCCCCCCCCCCCCCCCCCCCCCCCCTCATCACCCTCTGTCGTCACGCCGCCACCTCCCCTCTCCTTTCTCCGGACCCAACCCGAAGGCTCCAACACCACACACCCTCCCACCTACCCATCCTCTCTCTCTCTCTCTCTCTCTCTCTCTCTCTCTCTCTCTCTCTCTCTCTCTCTCTCTCTCTCTCTAGTGCCCACCCTCTCACAGGCCGCTTCTCTCTCTCTCTCTCTCTCTCTCTCTCTCTCTCTCTCTCTCTCTCTCTCTCTCTCTCTCTCTCTCTCTCTCTCTCTCTCTCTTCTCTCTCTCTCGTTCGTCCCTGCCTATGAAGGCGCGCAAAGAACGGGAGTTTTCCCCCCCTTATCTACACACACACCACACACACACACACTCTCTCTCTCTCTCTCCTCACTCATCCCCTTCTCTCCCTCGTGCTCTCCACACAGCTCCAACCCGCCCGTAGGCTCTCTCTCTCTCTCTCTCTCTCTCTCTCTCTCTCTCTCCTTCTGGGACGGTGCAACAGAAAATTCTCTCTCTGTCTCCCTCTCTACACACACACCACACACACACACACCCTCACTCACACACACACACACCATTCCCCCCCATCCGCATCGCGTAGCTGTAGTAGACCGCCAACAGGGCCGAAAAAAAAACTAATATATATATATTATATACATAATAAGCCCCGTTCCCATGCACGCTTGCGCACACACACATATATATATAAATACACTCACACACCCGTACATACATATACACACACACTTGTCCACATGCACATACGTACACACACACGCACGCATATACCCACTACAAATACAAAAAAAACCAAAGGATTCCACGACTACGACGACCACGAAAAAGAAGGAGGACCCAAATCACACGCCGCCTACAACAAAAAGGAGAAATGCGCCGAAGGCATGCCCCGACCGACCCCGAAAAAACGTACGCACTACACTGACGCATCGGCAACACACCATTCGGCGGAAACACGCAACCATGATGCCATTTATAGGTTATTTTCATCATTTCTTCAGTTTTCACCCAAGCCATCGTAAAATTCCCACTTTGTAAATTCCCTCTCTCTAGGTGATGGTCACAAAGGCCCACCTAGAGATTCTCATCTTTTAATAACCTCCCAAAACAAAGCAAGGGTCAACCACACCGGGCCCACCACTTGCTTTGTATCCCCGATTAGCTTATCCTAATCACACCGGGATTACCATAATCCAAGTAGCCAACACCTATAAATTGGCACTGAGAGGTCACTATCGGGGGGGGGGCAGCTCACGAGAGGTCAGCACTTGGTAGAGTATAATGGAAAGAGTTGACACTAATTGGCATCACGGGGAGGGGGCTTGTGTGTTGGTTTGCCTTGGGAATTGCACCGTGTGAAGGAATCCACGCCCACCTCTCGACTCCAATGATCAATGCACACATATATACACGCTCTTGGTAGCAAGCTTCACAATCATTGAGTCGTCTTAGAGAACGCACCAAGTAGTTTTTTCACCATTCTCTCTCCCTACTTCTCTATCACCACGGTGTGCTGCCTCGCCGGAAGGAAAGTCGTTGTAAATACTGCAGAAATAATTCTCCCTCACACCCCCGAGGGTTTTCATCATTTTTCAATCTGTGTGTGTGTGTGTGTGTGTGTGTGTGTGTGTGTGTGTGTGTGTGTAAGTTTGCAGTGTTCATATCATCGTGGTGTGCGTCCTAGCCGCTCAAAGCTAGGTGGTGCCTCCTGTTCGCTTTACCGTGACAGGCTTGAGGCGTGCCATTCGGCCCCTGGTGTTTTAGAGGCCATCGATGTTCAGGGTTCGCTTTGCTCTCGTCAACACGTGCGACAGACGTGTACATTTTTGGCATCGTTGCCGGGGAATGCCATACACTAAGCTTGAATGTCACTCTGTGCTTCTTTTGTGGTGCAATTTCAATTGTAGGAAAGGTAGGGAAGGAAGGTGTGTGTGTTGAGAAGAAGGATTTTGTGTTGCTACTATGTATTTCTTTGTTAATGAAGTTTTGAAAGGTTACTATGTTTTCTCTGTAAACTTGCCTTTAGGAGTCAGTGGCCGTGCGGACTCTTAGAAAAGAGTTTTGTTTGGCATAATTTCAACCATAATAAAAACATTGAGAAAAATAATCACTTATTATTTTCCCAATCCACATCTACAGTTCACGTAAATAACATCTACTAGCATAATATGGCGGAAGGGGGAGCCCTTTACACATGTCGTAATCTGCGACCTGAAGACTAAAGTCCAAAACAAAAACAAGCCCCTTTGCACGCGATAAAGAGGGAGAGAGGGAGAGAGAGAGGCCGCCGAAGGCAGCCGGCCATACTAGTGGGTTTTAAAGACGTTCAAATGCAACAAATAAGATAAATAACATGGGTTTGCCTTTGAAAAACCCAGCAAAGAAAATTGTATCTTTAGGCAAAAGGCTTATATTTTCTGTAATATATTTTAATGGACACTGACTAACTTTTAAAAAAACGCTCAAAATTGTCTAAGCACTTTTTTTTTACTTTAGCGAGCCGGGAGGTCGGGCACAGGTGAACTGGTCGAAAAATCTTGCTCGGCTTTTGAAATTCCTCACTCAATCATCAACCTATTTTGGCACTCCATCAGAGTCCAATTGCTACAAAACTCTAGGAGAAGGTCAAGGACACTTAGGGGCACTAACCTACCAAGTTTGGTTGCATTTTGAGGCATACAAAAATCAGGATCCATCATAATTTAGGTCTCAAAAACTACAACAGAACACATCAAGAAGGTCGCCCTAGGGTGTAGGAACACTCTCCTATAGTCGGAATGTCAAAAAATACTCATATATGCACTCAAAATAGTAGATTTAGTCTACTAATGCGTAGTCAAAAATCACAGCAGAATTGACAATGAGCGTCTTTGAATGAAAGAGCATTGAACAAGGAATACATTGCAAGTTTCAGAATTGAAATGTCATCAGGAGAGCTCAAGATGTGAGGACTATAAGTTGTAGGAAAGAAGCCACTCTCAACCGTACGCTTCAAACTCTTTAAACTTGATAATGATCATGTGTTTTCCCAGTTTACAACTTAGGATTTAGACCTAGGGCTCTCTTGGCCAGTGGTCGACCGTACATGACTTAGACTCATCACAGACTTTATAACTCAGCTTCTCAGAGTTTATCCATCTTTAATCAAAGATGATGAAAATAAGGATTTCGAAAAAAGAATGGGAATACATCAAAATTTTAGGCTCAAGGAAGAAGGGGTCGACTTGAAGGGCACTCATCTGGCTTGACTGCTAACATTTCCCCCTTCCTAGTCTTTGCACCCCCTAATGCAAATTGCCTTGGTTTCCTTTTGAGTGTTTTGCTTTGCTTGGACAACTGCTGGAATTTTGGATGTATCTTCTTTAATAGTCCAATGTTCGCTTTTCTAGAGTCCGTGTGAGCTGTTTGAACTTTTCCGCCCTTGCTTCTATCTCTACTTTTGTTGCCAGCTCCTTGAATGGATCGTTGCTCAATGTGCTTTGATATGCAATGTGACGAGCATGCAAATTCTTTATTATGGGGTTGAAGATGGATGAATCTACTTCAAAGAACCCTGTCATGACTGCCTCTTCAAATGTTTGCATGTACTGAGAGGGAAGAAACATGACGCGGGCATACAACCCCATGATGATGTTTCCACTTGGAATCTCTATCTCTAGATTCCAACATAGCCCTCTGCTTGCTTCTAGGAATACTTGCCAAGGATGTTCCACTTCTTCTATGTCTTCAAAAGTTGTGATACAAGTGATGATCATCTTTGAAATTTTCACCAGCATTTGGCAAGCCAAGTCCCGGACATTCTTCATCTAATTGATGACGCCTCTTAGATTATTGACCATATATTTCTGAGTTGGTGTCTTTGAAATTTTCACCAGCATTTGGCAAGCCAAGTCCCGGACATTCTTCATCTAATTGATGACGCCTCTTAGATTATTGACCATATATTTCTGAGTTGGTGGGAAGTTTCCTACTGGCTTTGTGAGAATTGGGTGGTTCAACACTACCCGTCTTTTACTTTTCTAGTTGTAGAAGCTATCCCAAGATTGCCTTCTATTGATTGAGCAGTAAGTTGGATCGATCCTTAGATGTTGCAGCGTGATTTTGTAATATATCTCATCAATTGGGTGCTTTTTGAACCATTTCTTTCTCCACAAGGGTTGGTTGTTGAGGATTGTCTAAATTTGTGTAGAAATTGCAGGGACATCCCTATAATCCCGCGTGTGGCTAGGCATCATTTTCTTTTTCCATAAGAGAGCCTCTTCTCTCATTAACGACATTGCACTCATATTTCACCCATGGTTCTTAACCACTTTGTCAAGTGTGATCACAAAAGTGCAGCCGACTCTAGTACCTTGAGTTTGTATTGCATATATGATTTGTGTGAAGGGTCGTGCACTTTTGAGATCCACTTTTGAATTTCCTCTCTGGCATCTGCTTGACTGTTTGTATTTTCAAATTCATGTAATGTGCATCTTTAGAAGTGTTATGCAGTTCTATAGGAAGAAGATCCATGGTCATCTATTCCTGCCTGGTTGTCTAAGGAACTTCTACTATTGTTGGTTGGCTTTCATGGCACTAATGGCCAGATCTTTCTATTGTAAAGCCACAATATGTGCGACGCTTTGAGTATCCATCTCTTATTTTTCTTTTGCCAATTGTTCCTGGAGCAGTACATTTCATCCTCTTTTTGCTTTTAAATGGCCTTATGTCCAGCTATCATAATTTGCATGTCATATTGTTCTTGAGATAGAACCGCCTTGAGATCCTTCAACTCTTGTATCGCTGAGGCTGGCATTGTTGAAGTAGAAGCAGGGGATGGGGTGTCTTGCATTGTTAGGAGTTGTGTAAGTATTTTACTGACAATCCCATAGGACTCCCATAGTTTTATGTTCTTTTTCCTTTCTCTTTTTAGCTCTTCTTTGAGGCGGTGTTGCTCGACTTGGAAATTTGTGTTAGCCTCATTGAGACTTGAGAATCTTGCTAGAAATGGGCAACATTTTTCTGCTCCCTTTTAAGCTTATCTTGAAGCTTTCGTTGGATACCTTTTTATTGCTTTTCTTGAAGTTTCGTTGATACCTTGTAAATTATTCAATCTTTCTGTTTTAGCTCTTGTTTGACCTTAAGTGTTAGCCTTTAGACTTGAGAATCTCCCTTGGGTATCTTTCTGCTCCCACTACTGAAGGTTCGTTGGAGTACCTTTTAACATTGGAATTGTAGCTTGATTTGTTCCAAATGATTGTCAATGTCAAAAGAGTCTATCAACCGCCTTCCTTATTCTATTGTGGCTTGTGAGCGGGGTGATATCGGCTTTGGCTTTGTCCTTTGTGGTTGGCTAGAGGTACTGCTTCTTATTTTCCTTTTGATGCCTCTGTTCTGTCCTTATCACTTTGCTCTTGAGGTGACGGTGGATCCTGCTCCTTTTCTTCACCTTTTGCTTTATCCACCACTTGATTCATGGGTGGTGTTGGTAGCACTTGCTTCGTTGTTTGCTTTGGCACCTCTATTTTTTGCTCAAATATCTCTCTATCAATTTTTTAGTCAGTTGATTATTGAGTCGGAGGAGGGGTGCTTGGTCGATTCAATGTTGATGGGATGTTTTCAGTATGGAATTCCAAAGGATCCACATTATACTCTTCTTCTGTCTCTTTCTTGTCAGTGTGAGTCCTATCAACCTCCTTGAACTTGGTAGATTTATTGGATGATTTGAGATTATCGACGCGTTGTTGCTTGGACTCGTTATTCCTTTGTTCTGCTTTATGTTTGAGCTCCTCTCTAATCCTTTTTGCTCTAGTGGCTTATCTTGGTCACTTTATTCTTCATTTTCAGCATTAGCTCCAAGCTCCCTCTTTTCTTTGGATGTCTTTTTGTGGAGCTCCTCTCTTAGTTATTGAGCTTCTTCCATGGACCTTCGAGCTTGAGAGATCGGAACAGGATCTCTATGCTCACAAGATCTTATTTTTAGTTCAACCTTAGGGATTGTATAATCTTCTTTTTCTTCCTCCTCCTACTCTTCCTTTTCCTTGTCATCTGATGACCTGTATTCAGACGGGGTATCCTTGCTCAGCGTTACATCTAATTCTGTCTCTTTGCTCTCAGACTTCTTTTTCCTTGAGCTCTTCCCAATTGCTTTCTTCTTTGGAGGTTGTACTGTAGAGCGTCCTGCCATGGGTTTAACCACGCATTTGGATCTGTTAGTGGGTCACCACGACGGACGTCTGCAACACAGCTATCTGGCACTATCATATGTCAATACTAAGGGAAGAGACTTAGGATGGGGCACGGAGACTCTTTGAGGTTTTCAATCTCAAGAAGTGAACCCACCGAACCACGCAATTGACTACAAAAAAAAATATATCACTCTCTAGTCTGGAAATCTACCTCTGTCCAGTCTCACCGCTCTAGGTCATCACACTTTTTGACATTCAAACATAGTCGGAATGCAACAAAACTTAAGGACGAGTATTATAACACCTAAGGGCACAATGCTACCAAGCTATGTGGTCATCATAGGGAGTACCAAAATCACAATCCATCCCAAAAAATGTGCAAAAAATTACAACATACCTATTAAAAAGATAGCTCTATGGCTTAGAAACACTGTTCCAAGGTCAGAACATAAAAAAATAACCACTTTAGCACTCATATTTATGCATTTAGCTCACAAATAGGTTGTCTCAAACCACAACAAAACTGAGAATGACTACACTTAGATTCAAGAGCATGAGACAAAGAACACAATGTACTAATTGGAATCGATTTCTAATTACTAGACAAAGAGAAAGATTGATTACAAGTTGTGACAGAGTTGTAGCTCTCAATTGACGTCCAAAAACTCCTTATATATAATGATGATGTTACTTTAGAAACTAAGGGTTTTGACCCAAAGACTTGGGACCCTTTTCCACGGCCATTGGACACTTTACAAAGCTTGTAGGTTTTGAGTGGAAAATAGAGAATAATAGGCTCTACAAATACACTTCAAGAATCATTACTTTCTAATTACAAAGCTTCTTTGGAAAAAAGATAGAGTACAATGAGTTGTGGCTTGTAGCCGGCTCTTTGGGTGTCCGTCCGCTGCATCCTCCAAACATTCCCCCTTCCTATTCTTTGCACTTCCTTGTGCAAACTTGCTTTGCATCTTTGTCAAATTCTGATCTGGATGTAGGTGCCATCTCGAGCTGTATTAGTAATCTAAGGTTTGCTTGTCAAGTGTTCGGGTGAGTTTCCTAAATTTTTGTGCTCTGGCTTCTATCTTGATCTTGGTTGCCTTTCTCTGAATGTGTTATTACCTAGAGTATTCAAATATGCAATGCGTTGTGTAAGCAGCTCCTTCATCATGGGGTTGAATATTGATTAGACAGTTTCAAAGAATCATGTCATGAATGCTCTTCAAAAGTTTGCATGTAGTGTGAAGGCAAAAACATGATTCGTGCATACAACTCCATGATTATTTTTCTGCTTGGAACTTCAGTTTCTAGTTTCCAATACAACCCTCTAGTTCCTTCCACAAATACTTTCCAGGGGTGGTCAGTTGCTTCAATATCTTCAAACACTATGATGCATGTAACTGGAATTTTGGCAATCTTTACAAGCATCTGGCATGCGAGATCTAGAACCTTATTCATTTTATTTATGACTTTATTGAGGGTGTGTATCATATATTTCTCCGAGGGAGGGAAATTACTGGCAGGCTTTGTCAATACAGGGTAGTTGAGAACCGCTGGCCTTTTGTTTTCCCATAAATAGAAACTATCCCAGTAGCGCCTTCTGTTGATGAGACAATAGGTTGGGTCGATTTTTGAGATGCTATGGGGCATTTCTGTAATAGGTTTCATCAGTTGGACACATCTCAAACCATTTATTTCACAAAAAGGGTTGGTTAATCAATGAGGGTTTGAACTTGTGTAGCAATTACAGGAACATTCATGTAATCCCCTTTGTGGTTGGTCTTGATGTTGAGATGTCGAGCTCTACACCTTGAGTTGGCATCCACTACGGGTCTTGGCCGCTTACGGCATTTACTCATTGGCGCGTTAGGTGACCGACACGGAGGATCTCTGCCAGTGATTCTACAGCTGGACTACACTTATAGTGCCAGCCTAGTACGCTTCTAGCGAGTTCACACTCAGTGACCGCATGTACATATGTGCTACTTTTCAGCTTTAGTACTTAGTCATTTTGTACTCTCTTTTCTGTGAAGAAGAAGAAGAAGCTTTCCATCTCTGTGTGCTTTGTGCTTGTCTTGTGTAGCTCTCTTGCATCCTCATTCTTTACATGGTATCAGAGCCTGGTGCAGGCAAGAGAGGCTAAGAGAGCAAGAGCATCACAATCCCTTCGTTCGCAATCCACGACCAGATTCTGAACAAGTTTCTGAACAGGTCTCCAAAGTGCAGTATACAGAGATTTACTGTACAAGTACAGTGGTTGTATGTACACTTGGTTGTGGACACTCGTTGAGTGTAGAAAGCGTTACAAGAACCACGATAGCAGGTTTAGCAGATTTGCAGGTTTTTGCAGATTGCAGCTATTTTTTCTTAGTGCTTCAAGATGTCTGATGGTTTCAGTCAGATTGTTACTGAGAAGCTTGAGAAAAATAACTACCCTGCATGGAAGTTCAGAATAACAAATTTCCTAAAAGGAAAAGGTTATTGGGACTATGTAGAAGGAGACAATGAAAAGGAACCAGAGATTCCCGAGGCAAATGCTACAGCAGAACAAAGGAAAGCTTTGAGGGACTGGCAACAAGGCCAGAGCAAAGTGATGTATTGGCTGTCTATGAGCATCACAGATGGTATGATGGGCTATCTACAGGATGCTGAAACCCCCGCCATTGCATGGAGAAACTTAGGCAGAGTGTTCGAGGTGAACACCAAGGCCAGGAAGCTTCAACTAAAGTCGGAGCTAAATCAGGTTAAGAGGAACAACCTCTCCATCAATGATTATGCTTTGAAGATCAAGAGTATCATTGAGGCTCTTGGATCTATTAAAGTCTCAGTGGAAGACGATGACATTGTCCGTTCATGCTTGGATGGTCTAGGAGATGAGTATGTACATTTTAGGTCTTCCATGAATACAAGAGACGACATCCCCGTGTTCCAAGATTTGATTTCTATGCTTATTCTTGAGGAGAAGAACCTCGACACATCTTCTTCTCATGGCAGAAATAATTCTGAACAGGCCTTCTATTCTAACTCCAACAGAGGTAGAGGTAGAGGTCGTGGTCGAGGCCCAAGGGGTTGCAGGGGCCAATTTCTGGAAGGTCAATCAAATCAAAACAATATAGGTGGCAGGGGAAACCAGTCTCAAGGCAGGGGGAGTCAAAGAGGTCGTGGTGCAGGATCAAGCAGGCAGCAACATACTCCAGATAGTAGAGAATGTTGGACTTGTGGTGAAAGAGGTCACATGTCACGTGACTGTCCAAAGGGAAAAGCAAGTAGAAAGAGAGAACAGGGCAACTATGCATCTACTAGCAGAGATGCAGATGACAGCAAAAACGAGCGCATGTTTGTTATGCAACATGTAATGAATACAATGACTGCAGAGAATTCCACCCAAGATGATGTTTGGTATGTGGATTCAGGTGCCTCTAATCACATGACGTCTCATGGAGAGTGGTTTAGAGATATGCGCAAACCAGATGTGTCAGGTTATGTGCAGACAGGAGATGACACAGCTCACCCCATTGCTCATGTAGGGAACATACCTCTAAATACGAAGAGTGGGAAATCAAAGTACTTAGCAAATGTACTTCATGTCCCAAACATTACAAAGAATCTTGTTTCTGTTGGACAAATGGTTGAGCAGGGTTTGCAGGTTCGCTTCAATCCAAATGGCTGTTATGTAGAAGATTTCCAGAATGGCTGTAAGCTGATCACAGAGGGCAAATGTGTGGGCAGAATGTTTACGCTAAATGTAGACATGCCTGAGGTAAAAGCTGCATTATTTGCACAGGGCACAGGTGTTGTGGGTGATGTTGACATTTGGCACAAACGCATTGGCCATGTCAATGAGCAGAGATTGCGCAGCATGCAATCAAAACAGATTGTAAAAGGTTTGCCCAAATTCAAGGTGGATGGTATGCATAAAGTGTGTGCAGCATGCCAGTTTGGAAAACAGTCAAAGGGCTCATTTCCACATGAGCACAATGTATGTAAAAATCCACTTGAGGTGGTGCACACAGATGTTTGGGGTCCAATCGATACTGCAAGTATACATGGTTGCAGGTATTATGTCTCTTTCATTGATGACCATACAAGGAAAGTATGGGTCTACTTCATGCGTAACAAAAGTGAAGTGTTTGGTCACTTTCAAGACTTCAAAGTCATGATTGAGAAGGAGACAGATATGCAAATCAAGACATTGAGGTCAGATGGAGGGGGAGAGTACTTCTCCAATGATTTTTCAGATTTTCTGCGAATGCATGGTATACACAGGCAGTTTACATGCAGATATACTCCACAGCAGAATGGGGTCGCAGAAAGGAAAAACAGGCACATTGCAGAGGTTGCACGTGCATTGATGAATGAGAAGAACATGCCTCATCATTTTTGGGCTGAAGCTGTAAATACAGCTGTGTACATTATGAACAGGACACCTACAGCTGCGGTGCATGATGTAACACCTGAGGAAAAGTTTACAGGTACAAAGCCTGATTTGGCACACTTGAAAGTGTTTGGCTGCATAGCTTACGTGCATGTACCAGATGAGTTGCGTAGGAAATTGGATCCTAAAGCAGAGAAATGTATTCTTGTGGGATATTCCCCTGAACAAAAGGGGTACAGGTGCTACAATCCTACTACACGAGAATTACGAGTGAGCAGAGATGTAGTCTTTGATGAGATGGGTACAGTAATGCACATGGCACTATTGGGGCTGATGTAAAAGATGATGTGGTTGTACAAAATGTGAGGCCACAGTCACAGGTTTTGAGTGGACCACAAGAGTCCTCTTCTCATGGCTCTGTTGAGAAACCATGGAATGGTAGACTACGTACGCAGGTTACTCCACCAACAGGTACAGGGAATGTATCACGAAAAGGAAAGGAAAAGGTTGATGAACCTCCCTTTATGGTTGATGCATCATCAGGTTTTTCACATGTAGACATGGATTCAGATGGTTCTGAACAAAGTCTTGATGAGGAATTTGGAATTCCGGCTGTCAGGACACCTGGTGTAAGGAAAGTACAAGAAGATGCTAGAGGGCAAAGGAGTGACCCAGGACCGCGCAGATCTAATAGAGTCAGAAATCCAGTTCATAAATTGACTTATGATGGGTATCTAGCGCATCACCAAGCCTACATGGCTAAGGTGATACAGGATGTGGAGCCCACATGTTTTGAGGATGCAGTTGGAAATGTGCATTGGGATGATGCAATGAATGAAGAGATGGCTGCATTGGAAGCAAATGACACATGGGAGTTGGTGCCATTGCCAAGTGGCAAGAAAGCTATTGGCTGTAAATGGGTGTATAAAACCAAGCATAAGGCTGATGGTAACATTGAGCGTCACAAGGCAAGGCTGGTCGCAAAGGGTTATGCACAGACGTATGGCATAGACTATGAGGAGACCTTTGCTCCAGTGGAAAAGATGACGACTGTGAGAGCTGTCATAGCAGTGGCTGCATCTAGAGGATGGATTATGCATCAAATGGATGTAAAGAATGCCTTCTTGAATGGTGAGTTGCAAGAGGAAGTGTATATGGATCAGCCACCTGGTTATGTCGATCCAGGTTACCCAGATTATGTATGCAGACTTCTCAAAGCTTTGTATGGTTTGAAGCAAGGCTCTAGAGCATGGTATGACAGGATTGCCAAGTATCTTGTCAGTATTGGTTTTAGGAGAGCTCATGCTGATCATTCACTCTATGTACATGAGAGTGATGTGGGGATTGTGGTCATTACCATATATGTAGATGACCTTATTATTGTTGGTGACAATGCTATGGAGATTGACCATGTGAAGGGTCTTCTCAAACAGGAGTTTGAAATGAAAGATTTAGGCGAGTTGCGCTACTTTCTTGGCATTGAGGTGATCAGGACTCCAGAGGGTGTATGGCTATCACAGAGACAGTATGCTTTGGACATGTTGTCAAAGTATGGTATGGCTGATTGTAAGCCAATTTCTATTCCCTTGGATGTGAATGCAAAGCTGAGTGCAGAGAAGGGTGATGTTGTTGAGGATGTCAACATGTACAGGAAGATTGTGGGTAGTTTAATCTACTTGACTATCACGAGGCCAGACTTGAGCTACACACGAGGCTTAGAGAGTCAGTTCATGCAACTTCCGAGGAAGCCACATTTGGATGGAGTACGACGCACACTTAGGTATGTGCAAGGTACTCTTGACTACGCATTGTTCTATGCAGCAGATGCACCATTAGCATTGTATGGGTATACAGATGCAGATTGGGCAGGTAGCATTGTTGATAGGAGATCTACGAGTGGCTTCATGTTCTCTTTTGGGAGTTCTATTGTTACTTGGAGCAGCAAAAAGCAGCCTACGGTTGCTTTATCGAGCACAGAGGCCGAGTACAGAGGTGCAGCAGTTGCGGCGTACGAGGTAGCTTGGCTACGCACATTACTTGAGGACTTGGGAGTGCAGGTGGACCAGCAGATTTTCATCCATTGTGACAACCTCAGCAGCATGCAGTTGGCTAGGAACCCAGTGTTCCATGCCAGGACCAAACACATAGAGGTCCACTACCACTACGTTCGAGAGCGAGTGTTGGCGGGCGACATCGACTTGGTCTACGTCAGCACAGAGGAGCAGATAGCGGATATCTTTACCAAGGCCCTCGGAGCTGAGAAGCTTCGACGTTTCCGGACTATGCTTGGACTCTGCGACATGCAGAGCTCGAGGGGGAGTGTTGAGATGTCGAGCTCTACACCTTGAGCTAGCATCCACTACGGGTCTTGGCCGCTTACGGCATTTACTCACTGGCGCGTTAGGTGACCGACACGGAGGATCTCTGCCAGTGATTCTACAGCTGGACTACACTTATAGTGCCAGCCTAGTACGCTTCTAGCGAGTTCACACTCAGTGACCGCATGTACATATGTGCTACTTTTCAGCTTTAGTACTTAGTCATTTTGTACTCTCTTTTCTATGAAGAAGAAGAAGAAGCTTTCCATCTCTGTGTGCTTTGTGCTTGTCTTGTGTAGCTCTCTTG
Organism: Adiantum capillus-veneris; assembly: GCF_014529385.1. Taxonomy (NCBI): domain Eukaryota; kingdom Viridiplantae; phylum Streptophyta; class Polypodiopsida; order Polypodiales; family Pteridaceae; genus Adiantum; species Adiantum capillus-veneris. Next base: position 98,323,364 of record NC_140960.1, on the reverse strand, counting down.
CATCCTCATTCTTTACACTTGAGGGTAGTCATCATTTTCCTTTTCCATAAGAGAGCTTCTTGTATCATCAGTGGAAGAGAAATCATTTCATGCCCAGGATTCTTCACAACCCCATCAGGTTTAATCATGAGAAGAGCAGTTGATTTGAACACCTTGAGTTTGTATTGCAAATATTCTTTGTGTGAAGGATCATGCACTTCTGAGAATCACCATTGAATTTCTTCTCTGGTAGTTTCAAGAACTTGCGTATCAGCTAGATCTTCAAAGTCATGCAATGTTGCTTCTATGCTAGTACTAGGTATCTTGGTAGTGGAAAATCCAGTGCTATATGTCCTTGTCCTGTTGTCTGAGAGACTTCTTCAAGAGCTGGTTGGGCTTGCATGGCCTTAATGGCTAGATTTTTTTCATTGTAATGCCGCCTGATGTGTTGCACTTTGAGCGGCCAGGTCCCCCTTTGCTTTTGTCAGTTGTTCTTGGAGCTTTGCAACATCCTCATCCTTTGCTTTTTGTATTGCTTTATGCCCTACTGTCAGGATTTTTTTGTCATATTGATCTTGAGGTAGTGTAGCCTTTAGATCCTTTAGCTCGTGTGTCAACAAAGGTGGTTGTGCTGAAGCGCTTTTTGGTGTTGGTGTCTCTTGCATGGCTAGGAGTTGTGTAAGTGTTTTTCTCACAACCGCATATGATTCTCCAAGTTTGGTGTTCTTTTGCTTTTCTTTGGCTAGCTCTTCCTCTAGGTTCTACTACTTGACTTGAAAATTTTTATTTACCTCATTGAAAGATTGAACTTCCTTGTAGTAATATGCAGCATTTTCTTGTTCGTTTTGATGTTCCAACTAGAGTTGTGTTTTCACTATTTGTAATCCTTTGATATTTTGTTGCAGTTCTAGATTGTCCTTAATTGCTTTAGCTGCCTTTCTTTTGGTATCCTCCTGCTCCAAATCGTGTAGGTTGTAGAGTGCTCTTTGACATTGAAACTATATCTTGATTTGTTTCAAATGTGTGTCAATGTCAAAAGACTTTATCATTTGGGTCCCTTCATCTACTATCATTTGTGTCCCTTCATCTACTATTGTCTGTGAGCAAGACGATCTGGGATTTTGTTGTGTCCCTTGAGGTTGGTAGGAGGTGCCAACTTCTATCATGTTTATTTCTTCCACTATTTTATCCTTATCATGTTGTCCTTCCGGTGAAATTGGAGACTGTTTGATTTCTTGACCACCTTAAGCTTTGTCCGTATTTGGGGATGTATGTGTTGTTGGTGACACTTTGTCAATTGTTTGCTTGAGCATATTTGTTATCGACTCTTCATGTTCTTTTTCAATTGTCTGGTCACTTGATTCTTGAGTAGAAGGAGGTGCGGTTGCATTTATTGTTGATGGCATATTTTAGTGTGAATTTCAAAATTATCTACACCACCTTCCTCTTGTGTATTTCCTCCTGCGGTATTTCTTCCACTATTTTATCCTTATCATGTTGTCCTTCTGGTGAAATTGGAGACTGTTTGATCTCTTGACCACCTTAAGCATTATCCGTATTTGGGGATGTATGTGTTGTTGGTGACACTTTGTCAATTGTTTGCTTGGGCATATTTGTTATCGACTCTTCATGTTCTTTTTCAATTGTCTGGTCACCTGATTCTTGAGTAGAAGGAGGTGCGGTTGCATTTATTGTTGATGGCATATTTTGGTGTGAATTTCAAATTATCTACATCACCTTCCTCTTGTGTATTTCCTCCTGCAATATGATTTTTGTCTCCCTCCTTTGCTTTAATAGACTCATTAGATGATTCAAGATCATTGACGCGTTGACACTTGGATTCTTCTTGTTCCCTTTGTGTTCAGCTTTGCATTTGAGCTCATTCTAAATTTGTTGCCACATGTCACTGGAAATATTCAAATTCTTTGTGGCTATCCTTCATTTGTGATGTTTGATCTTTTCAAGAGCTTCGGCCTATGGTGTTCTAGTGGTCGATTCTCATCATCGACTACTTCAGTTCCAAGATTTATTTTTTCCTCATCCCTCTATTGACGAAGCTTTTCTCTTTGGGCTTGAGCCTCTTCCATAGGTCTTTGCGTTTGTGTAATGGATATTGTATTTGTAGTCTTGTTTGACCTCACCTTTAGTCGTGTTTGTCCAATTTTTTTCGTCTTTGTGTGATGCACTTTAGAGGGTCCTACCACCGGCTTCGCCGTTCTTTTGGATTATGAATCAACTCCATTTGCAATTCTATGGGTGGTAGTTCATCAATCATTCCTAATGCTTGATAGGCAATTTTGGTTAGCACTGGTCCAACGTTCATGTATGTTTTTCTTTTATCAATCCCCTTTATGTTTGTTTCCACTAAATTTTCCAAGATGTAAGTTCCAAAGTCACAGCTGACCACCCTCCTTTATGCTAGCCATATGGCCATCATTACTGCCATATGCAACATTGGTTTAGTATATTGGGGTGGCTTTTGCACTTTGAAGTGATGGGATATCAACCGCAAAGGAAACTTAATCTCGGAGTAGATTAGATCTTGGTAGGTCAACTTGTGGCCTCTTTGATTGAGGAAGGCTTTGTCATTATCTATTGCCTTGGTTTTTCACAAAAGGTTGTGGATCCCTTGTTGCAAATGAAGAGCTTCATTGATGATTTTTGGGGTGATCTTCACTTTTACTATCACCCCATCTTTGCCTATTAGTGTTGCTTCCCCATTGTATTGGATGGGCTCTCCAAATAATTGTTCCCCGTGGTCGTAATCGGAAGAAGATATCCAGATGTAAGCATTTGACCCCTTTTGGTACTTCAGATTTTTGGTGTATTGTCCACAATTCCTTGGGAAATATGGTGGTCTTGACTTTAGTTCCATCATTTGCTTGGAACCTTCCAATGAAGATATTTGCTGGTATTGATTCTAGCTCCTGATCAATGATGTGAGCCTTCTGATCAATGATTCTAGCTCCTGATCAATGATGCAAGCCTTCTCATTTGATGAGATGTCGGTGATCTCATAAGGTGCCACCCCCCACTTCTTTTGGGCTTTCTTGTGGGGCATCCTGTGACCAATTTCAAGTTGCTTTTAGAGCCAGGAGATGATCAAAGGTTGTCAAGAAAAGGGAAAACAAAAAGTAAACTTTGACCATAAAATGAGAAATGAGCATAACTTTGTCAAAACTACTCCATATTTGACCAAACTTCACCGGTGCATCTAGGATAACTATAGTCACTAGGGTAAGAAATCACAAATGAAATTCGGCTTTGAGGTACATGGATCACGATCCACGTTGGAGCACACTTTAATGATTTGATGATACCACCTAGTAGAGCACATCATGGTGATGCTTTGGTCCAAAAACTTTGGGGTTTGGATCATTAATTAAGATTTTAGGTCAAACTTTGGAAAATGTTTCATGCTTAGAGAATTTGAGCTTTTTGGTTGTGATCCTGAGATCCAAATCACTTGATACTTCAGGGCTAGACTTTGTGTGGTGTCCAGGACTAGATGGTGATGTTCCTTCCTAGATGGGTGAAAAAGATACATGGATTGCGATCCATGTTTGGCAAGGTTTTGGAATGACATGTGCCACACATGCTCCTATAGTCCATCCTAGCACACTGGTGAAAGTTTTTCAAGTTTGGACATGGTTTACTCCATTTCCTAGTTTATGGCCATGTTTTTTCAACTTTGACCATATCTGTTTTTGGGACCCCTTTTTAATCATTGCCCTTGGTTACCAACTGATGTTTCCTTGACTTTTGGTGATTTGTGTCTGAGAATCACCTTGTTGTCCAATTGCCTATCAATTTTCAATACTTTCTCATTCCATTTGAGGTTGGAGATCTAGCCAAGCAAATTCAATGACTTTGAAATCATTTCTAAGCTAGGTTTCACAAACTTTGAAACTTTTAATGTTACCCCTTTGGCACATTGGTTTCTCACACATCTGCTCTAAACCTCAAAATCGACATTTATGTACTATTCTAACACCCTTTGTCTTGTATTTCCCATGTATATGGCTACTAATTGTCAACTGTTGAAATTTGTTAGAATTTCCCTTGGAGGTACATAGATCGTGATCCATGTTCTGAGGTCAAATGCTACCAGACTTGGTGGGTTAGTTTTTGGTACATATCCTAAGCCATTTGACATAGAATTTTGGAGTTAGGATCACTTTAGCACTGGCTAGATCCAAAATGACCATTTGTAAACTAAAACTGCTAGATCCCTTGGTTTCTGGTGATTTCTGATGCATTTTGTGCCCAATTTGCATGGCAGGCTCCTCTTTGCTACCTTTAATCATAGGCTAAATGTTTATCCTGAATCTGTTATTAGGGTACATGGATCGCGATCCATGTTGGAGCATGGATTGCAGATCCCTTTAGCACATTATGTTCATGGGTTTATGGGGAGTCTACTGCCCATTTTTTTTGAAAGTAGGGTTTTGGGAACATGGATCGCAATCCATGTTCCACATCCTTTTGCAACTATTATCAGGAGCCTACTAATGAAAAAGTTTTTGATTTTGACATGTATAGCTGCCCCCAATGGGCTCAGATAGTTTGCAAATTTCCCACCTCTGATTTGATATGTTCTGCTGATTGATGTTTTTGGTGCAGTGTAGCATATACACAAAATGTTCTTGTTGAGTTAGTGATCACACTTGAAAAATTTGTTGTAGTAAGAGCTACTGTGGTGGTCGCAGCAAGCATAAATGCAACAGAGAACTCTAGGTTTCCTAGGGTCTCTCTCTCTCTCTTTCATTGAATGCAAATGAGCTTGATTTTCCCTATTATGGCTATATGTCCCTGACCAACTTGAAATTCCCTATGCATACTTACCTTGATTACTCGTATCTTTTTGTCATACCACCTGCGATTCAAAAAATTCATCATTTGGACATTCGGTCGCCAAATGGCTTCTATTCTGTAGCTTTGATCCTTCATAGGTTGGCTTAAAATCTGACTGGCCCGCCAAACCTTTCCATATTTTCCATGTCTGAAGCCCTTGCTCTATAGATTTGGTGTTTTCTTTTAGAACTCGATTTTGGCTATCGAGACTCATTTTTTAATCTGTTTTAGCTTGAAATTAAAAGAAAATTACCAAGAATAATAGTTATTTGGCCAAAATTTGCCACCAAAATTATGATGCTCACTCATATATACGTACTCTATCTAGCATCTTATTTCTCATGAATTTTGCAATACGGCTCAATAATATGCCTGCTAAGAGATAAAAAATTCCTAAAAAGCTCATGAAAAGGAAAACAATTTACAAGAAAATATTATGTACAAAATTATGATCATCTTGCTACAAGTCTGTATTACTCCCCCCTTCCCAGTTTGAGTCATCCCGAACGAAGGTGTGGCATAGAGATACATGGGGTAACAAAATATTATGCAAGATGTGGGTTTTGAACTATTTTTTCAATGGACTGGTGTTGGCGAGGTTGTTTTGAAGCTACAAGGCTCGAATAAAAGGGTTTGAAGAAGACGCACTCGTTCTTTGATGGTGGAGGCTGGTAACCTTGACATAATATCCTTTTTAGTTGGTGTGGCCTTTTTCAGGATCCATTGGAGCTTCTTTGATGGGAAGCGTGGAGACTGTGATCCATTTTGTTGTCAATGTTGTTTTGGTGTCCATTCCCAAGTGGTTGTTGCGGGGTGCTTGTGGTTGGGCCGGACTGGATTTGATATCCAATGGGAAGTTATAGATTGGGCATGAGAAGATTTTTGTTCTTTGGGATGAGCAGGCGTGGTGGTTGAAGAAGGAGGTCCAATTAGCGGGGGTTGAATTTGAGTACAACTGCTCTTGGGAATCCATATTTTCTATGGATCTGACTGCATCTTCGACTTCTTGACCTAAACCTTTCTGATTGCCTTGGTTGATCGCGACGGTGTAGGTTTAGGTTTTTTCAAAAGAGGCTGAATCTCCTAGAAGTGATCTCTTTGTGCTAATGGAGTGGTGAAGGATGTGTCATTGAATATGAGTTGTAAGGTGTCTTCTTGCCAATTTGGTGTTGCTTTGTACATGCGTATCCAAGGTACTCCAAGAATCACTACTTCATTAAGATCGGTATCTACCATTTTATGAAATCGATGAGAAAAGTTGTGACTGTTAAGGCGGTTACGCCGCTAGCGGAAGCTAAATAGCGAGAACTCAACCAACAACAGAATTTGTCGGATGAGGACGGAGCTTGATCCGCAGGCGCATGGAAACAACTAAGTGGGTGTCAAATCATCTACTCGACCTTCTAATGACAATCACTACTAAGGAAATCAAATCTAAGTTCTAAAATATGCAAGTGACTGAAATCCGTACTACGAACGAATGCTATACGAAACAGGATCTAGAATCATTGATTCGATCTCAAACTCAAGGGGAAGTCTATACACTAGGTAAGAACAACACCCTAAAGACTTGAACTGCAAAATCAACCTATAACCACTCCGTGCGGTAAATGCGTATGAAGACAGGCCGAAAAATACAGGTGACCGAAACTTGACCCCGATGGTACTAATGCGTAGCTCTACTCGTTGTGGTTCTATAGATATGCAGCACGCTCTAGTCCGACACACGAGTTGGAAGAAAACTCACACCGAAGCTCATAGTAACTTACCACACGTAGAAGCTGATAGCGCGCACTCTTGGTATCTGTGCGTAGCTCTCACCGTTGCTAACACAATGGCGGTGTCGCTTCTCCAATGGCGGCCCCGTAGCTCGCGTAGCAAGAAGATAAGACTCTCTCTCTCTCTCTCTCAGACACAGTCACAGCGCTCAAAAACTCTCTTTGATTAATAATTGAATCTCCTTTGGATTACAAAACTTTGGCTTATATACCTCAGCCTTGGAGGTGAGAACATCTCTAATTATTTACATCAGCAGGTGAAATTACTTCAGGATTACAAGCTGGAAACTCAATTGAGTCCCGTTACTTAATGAATGGCTCAAATCAAAATTAATGTCGGAAAGACATTTATTACAATCAATGGTTACAAAATGATGGGTGTGAGCAAAAATGTGGGTGTGATTCTCTGCTGGCTCAACACTCCCCCCCTCCGCGTTCATGTCGTCCCTGACATGACTTTTAGGCTTGGTCAATAGAGTCCTGTCATCTTGAGCATCTGCAAATGTGATCCATAGCGTAGGTTGCCGATGGTCAAGGTTGGGCCGAATATTTTGCTTTCGTGAGTGAAAAAGCCGGTGTAGAAAGCTTCTTCGAATGTTTGCATGTGGAAGCTAGGCAAAAACATAATTCTTTGGTATAAGAGATGTAACACCTTTGGTGATGGCTGCAATGAAAGATCATACATCATATCCGTCACTGTGTCGGCCGTCGATAGTAGACTCGAGGTAGTGGCTTTATCTGGCACGAACACTTCAATGCATGCTAAGAGAGTCCTGCAGATTTTCTTTAGCATCTGACACGAAAGGTCAGGAGATCCAGTAAAGAGTTTGATGGTGCCCGTTAGGGTTTTCACCATGTAGGCTTTACCTATTCTCTCTCCTTCCTTTGGTCCTGGCATCCTGGGATAATTAAGCCAATTTGGCTTCTTTTCCGCAATCCTGCCATGCTCTTTCCAGTTTCTGACTCTTGGCACCGGGCAGAAGGTTGCATCCTCCCGAATCTCCTTTGGAGCCTCTACCAAGTAGATGAGGTAGGCTGGGTATTTGTTCAGCCAACCTTTCCTCCATCTAGGTTGAGAATCTACAATCTTCTTTGATTGTTCATCCTTTGTGATGTCGCCTTCGTAAAGAGCGACATACTGCTCCTCCTCTATTCTCTTTTTCGTCTTTATCACTTCAAATTTCATCAGAGGGAAAGGCAGGCTGGGTTGCATCCACTCTTCATGGAGCACTTTTGTGTCTAAACCTTGAAGTCTAATGGAGATGAGGAGTCTCCTTTCCCATTCCATTTCCGCCTTGGCACTTTCCTCTGTTGACTTTTCTATTTGGTCTTGGAGCCTTTGTTCTTCTTCTTCAGAGATTCCTGCAGTCGAGGCCACTTCTTGAACTGGGGCTGGATCTTCAATTTTGGTTGCCTCTCCAGTTTCTGGTAGCTCTATGGCTGCTCCCCCTGCTTCTTCTTGTGGTGGCTCTGTTTCTCTTCTTTGTTGCTCTTGGAGGTCTTGGAGCTGTTTGCGGAGGGCCTCATTTCCTGTCCTTAGTGTTTGGTTTTCTGATGTGAGCCTCTCCTTTGCAGCCAATGATCCCTCCTCCATGTGCAATCTTTGCACTTGCTCTATCCTTAGCTCTCTTTGCAAACTTCTGACCTGATCTTCCAGAGCTGGTACGAGGGCTCCCTCTTGTTCTGTTCCTGCTCTGCTAGCTCTAGGGGTTGTCCTGAGTCTCGTGATTGTCCTTTCTTGAAGTTCGACTCTTTCCCTTAGCTCAATGAGCTCATCCTTGGCTACCTCCAGCTCATCTTCTATTCGCTCCTTTGCTTCCTGTGAACTTGTTACCTCTCTTGAAGCTTCGGCTAGTTGGAGTATCAAGCCGTCTCTCTCGTTTTCTGCATCGTAGAGTGATGCTTTATGACTTTCAGATTCAGTCATAGCATCCTCTAACTTCTTCTGCAACTCTGCTTCCTTTTGTTTTGCTGTCTCAATTGCTACTTCCTTTGCTCTGGATCTTTCTTTAATCTTTCTGAGCAGTTCATGCACCATGTGCATGTCTTTTTCATCTTCATCTGTCAACTTGACAGCTCTTTCTGCCACCACCTCCAATGGCTTCGGCTCTTCTAGTATGTTCTGTTCGTCCATTTTTTCTTCACTCTCCATTGTACCCTTTGTCTTTTCCTTCGTCCCTTTCCGATCATCTTGTTTTCGTAGGGATATCCCATAAACTGCCTCCAGGGCCTCTTCTTCACTGTATCCAATCGCTACCAGATCCTCATAATCATCTTTCTTTTGCTGAACTGGATCTATCTCCTTTTCCTTGGTTCCGGTCTACAGCTTTTCCATAACTTCTGTTTCTATTTCTATTGTGGTCTCCTCCACAATAATTTCCGTCTTCTTTGGGCTTGGTACATCAGTAAAGGAGGGCTGATTGTCCTCAGTCATCTTGGCTTTCCCTTTGTTTGCTTGCCCGTCTTTCTCTCGAAGTTCAGTAGACTCATCTACTTCCTTCTTCTCCTTGTCGTCCTTTTTCAGCTCAGCTTTTAAAATCTGTACTTCCTCTTCAGTATAAGGCTCGACAGGCTGCTGCTCCAGTATGGCCTCCGACTCCTCATAAGCTCTAATATATTGATCATATTGATCAACATGTGGCCTGGTAGAGCTGGTTCCGACTTTAGTGGGGTCTGGCACCCACATTTCTTCAAAGTCCCCCTTTAGAGCTCTTTCCGCTCTAAACTGCTCCACCAGCCTTTCCATTCTTGCGGCTTTTTGACTTTTGGTTTGCTTGGGATTAGCCTTCTTCTTCGCTTTCTTCTTGAGCGGCTCGTCCACAGCCTCTTCAGGTTCTAAAACTATTTCTAGTTTTCGGCGTGCTCTTGTGGACGCCCTCTTGGATACTTCTTGCTGTTCTTTCTCTTCATCGGCTTCTCTAAGCCACTCATTCTGGGAGGGAACCCGTGGCCCTTGATCCCTAGCTCCAATAGCTTCATAAGCTATTCTTGTTAGGATTTCTCCTCCTCCTATGTACTTTGGCTTCTGGTTGTGCATGGCGATTACTTGCTCGTGGATGTATTGAGCATAATTCACCTCTTTTGGCATGTTGCTCTTCAGTGCCCATGTGATGGTTGTCGCAATGGCATGGGGTGGTGTAGTATACTTCTGCGGTCTTTTACTGCACACATGGAAAAACTGGTTGTATAATCGGCAAAGGGTTGCCGCTCGTTGATCTGCCATATCTCCGTAGGTTGTATTTTGTTTCTTTGATCCATAGACCTCTATGGCCTCCCTTCTTTCTCTGACAGAACTCCCTTTGTTGTGCAGCTTCAATGCATCTGCAATGAGCTGTGGAGTGATCTGTACTTCAACTGTTTCTCCATCCATGGCTGTCAACGTGGCTTTCCCATCCTTCTGAATGGATGTTGCCAACTCATACACTCTTCTTGTGTCTACACCTGATGGTCTCGAGGTGAAGAACCTGTGTAAGTCAGCCTTTTCCAGGTATCTGCTGATGTTCTCTGATCTGCTATAATCCACTAATTCTCGTGGGATCATAGGTACATCGACCGATTACCCTTGAGGATCTCTGAAAGTCCCCTGGTAGATCTTTATTCCCTCTTTTTCTAGTACTGCTTCCTCCACCCAAGTCTTGGTTGGCTTGAGGGTTTCTGTTGGAATATCAAAAGGTTCTGCTTCTGCAAGAGCATCCTTGATGGTTGGTCTTTTTCTCTTAGTTGCCGATGACTTAGCGGAATCCATGGATCCTGTAACTCCAATCACAGAAGTTAACGTCTTTTTAGTACTGAAAGCCAAAATGAAGCTTTTAACTATTCAAATGACTTGAAAATTGAAACATGAGCTATTCAGGGCCTAAGGATGCAATGTAGGTGAAAAAATATGCAAACTGGGCTCAAAAACATGCTTGAGACATCATACGCGTATGATGTCTTTTGTGTCAGAATGACTTCATATTGGTTGTGCTTGTAGCTGATAGTGTATACATGAGTATCATATGCTTGGATTTGAGTTTGGATACCATTTGGTCAAGTTTTGGCCAGTTTAGTCCGGTTCAGGCTCTTGGCAAAATTTTGAAAGGGAATTGGATTTTATGATCCAAATTGGGTAAAACTTGGTGGATTACTTTCAAATGGCATGTAGAACACTTCTGTTTGGTGGTTGAAGCCCTGAGGTGCCAAAATCACATAGTGAGACATCATACGCGTATGATGTCTTTTAGTGTATTTTTGGACCAATTTTCTCTATAAGCTTGGTTTTGGCTTTAGATAGGCTTATTCAGTGGATTTATCAAGTTTGGATAGAATTTGGACTAAAAATGGCTCTGGAGACATCATACGCGTATGATGTCTTTTTCATCAATTTTTCATGGGATTGGTTCTGTGGACTCTCCATGTGCTAGTGAAGGACTGTTTATACTCAAATCTTGGTTTGGACTTGAATAAGTTGGATTTGGGACAAAAATAGGCTTTGTATGAAGGATTTTCTCTTAATTGGGCTAATGGGGTGATCCACCTGACCAAATGGTTCCAAACTTCATATGTAGCATGTATTAGATATATATAATGGATGTATGATGACAAATGAGCATTTTTTGCTCTGTAAGTGCAAATAGACATCATACGCGTATGATGTCTTTTGTGTCAAAATGGTGCTTTTTGGTTCCAGATAGCTTGTAGATGTGTTAATCAACAATCCTACAAAGTTTCAATGAGTTTGGAGTTATTTTGACAAAATTAGGACCAAAAATCAATTTTATGGCCTACTTTGCGTCTTTTTGGTTTTCCTTGGGTTTTCTAACTCCAATTCTCATGATACTTGGTTCATAGGATGTGATTAACATATGGAATGAGGCTATGCACTCAAAGGTTGAAATGGATGTGAAATTCATGTTGTGAGACATCATACGCGTATGATGTCTTTTCTTGAAATGTTGGTCTTTTTGTGCAAAGAATGCTTTGTGCTAGTGCCCTAAGCCCTGCTAACTAGTTTTCAACTTAAAAAGTCATCAGTTTAGCTAAAAAGCCCCCTTATAGGCATTTCAGTCTCCGAAGTCGTCTTTTTGCCTTGGAGTTGAATTTCTTCAACTTTTCTTCTTGAGAGTTGCTTTTCCAGCTCATTGGATATGTTGTGAAGCCATCCAGTTGGTTGGACTTGACTTTGGCTCCCCGTTCTCTGTCTTTATCCATTTGGTTGCCCGAAAGCGTCTTTTTCACCATCGGTAAGTGAATCAGCTTTCTTTTGGGTTTTGCTTGCAAACATAAGTCATCCATGTATAGTTGAAACTGCTCGTGAAGTTTCATCTCATTCGGTCGTCAATTTCAGCCGTTATGCCAAAATGACGCTTTGTGTGTCCGCAGCCGAATCGGTTGTTCCGACCTACTTTTGGTGATCCAAACCCGGAGATACTCCATGGTTGCATTGCCCTCGATGTTGTTAGGCTTCCTGAGAAGTTTTGTGTCGTTCCGACAACTTTTTTCTGTTTGCCTCTTGCAGGCTCTGTTGACCTAGGGTTTTTCCAGTCGTTCTTTCTCGAGCTTTGAGTGCTAGAAACTCATCTCCTATACTAGGGTAACCCACCTCTAAGTTCTTGCAAGGTTTAGTTAGGCGGTTGTGCCCCTACCTAGCGTTCTTCCCCATTCCCCGTCTGCTCTTGTTTCTTGGTTTTGGTGAGTTTTCGCGACAAAAGTTAACAATAAGCATCAAAAGCTTATGGCAATGAGTCTACCTCTCATGTCTGGTGTCCTCTGAGCTCTCGTAGCAGTCGTAGAAGGCGGTAGAAGGTCGGATGCTCCTGTGTGCTCTTTGCTCTCTCCAAGAAGGTAATAGTGGAAATGAACTTGAAAGTGAAGTGAAAAATACTTAACTTCGGGCTTCCCGGATCACTTGTTACCAAATTTGACATGTGCTCCTATCTCGTCATGAAATGCACTTTAGGATTTGAAATTTCTCAATTTGGACTCCGTTTGACCTGTTTCTGAGAAACCTGTCCACTTTGCCAAAATTCTGTCATTTCGGGCTTTCCGCAACTTTTTCAGAATTGTACCCAATTTTTATCCTGGGTTACCCTTGTCATTAGGACCATCACCGTCTATTCTTTTCTTTTTTTTCGATCTCATTTCACCTGCTTTTTTATTTTTCTTTTATTTTTATTAAGAAAATCATAAAAAATAAAGGAAAATAGCAAATTGAAGCCAAAAAATTCCAAACATACACGATAAATAGCTGGTAACCCTGTGTATATGAATATACACTTCTTTGTGATTTTTGGACTTGGATTACCACTTTTTTCCACTTTTTAGCTCCAAAAACACTCTTATTTAGTGATATTTACACATCTAGAGACCCAAATTCATCATTTGATCTCTTCTTGTTGCAAAACAAGGTATATAAGGGCATAAATATTATCAATATCCGCAATCAAACATAAAAAATTACAAAATCATGTAAGACACTGCCCTTGTAATATAATTTTTGTTTTTCTTTGTTTTTTCCGCTTGTAGCTGCTTTGTAGCTCCTGTATACCTCCCCCCCTCCTAGTCTGAGTCCTCCCGGACGACTATGAAGTGTCTGTGGGTGAAGCATTGTAGTTGTTTTGGTCATAAGTTCCCAATGCAATTGTAGAGCGACGATACAACATTCTTTCCAATAAAGCTGCTCTTTGTTTGATTGAAGGATTGGTGGTCGGGTTTTGGGTTGGTTTTGGCACTTCGGTAGTAGAATCAGTAGATGGATTCTTCGTTACCTTGTTGTCTTTGTTCACAATCCAAATCTGCTTCCGCTTTGCTTGTGCTTGCCACAAACTCTTTGCGACCCAAACCTGCTTTGTTCTGTGTGTTGATTTCCTCGCCTTGAAATACCTAGGAGTTTCCATTGATTGTATTGAAGGGAGTTCCTGTTTACAAATCTTTGGGATCCAAATTTGCTTGCTATAGCTTTGTGCTGTCATGAACTTCTTTGGAATCCAGATCTGTTTCACTGTCCTTGATTGTTTGGAATCACTCTGTTGTCTGGTATTGAAGACTCTGTTTTCCACCTTTGTGTTCTCTGGCACAACCTTTTTTGGTCTCCATACCAACTTTGACTCCGTTTTTTTCCAAGGTTGAGCTGTTATATTATTGCTTGTCTTCCTTATCCACTGTTGAGAATTCCTCGTCGAAGAGTAATCCGGTTGTATAGAAACTTTTGGTTGCCATTGCTTCTTCTTTTTCTCTGGTTGTTGTTTATCTTTGTCTTTGGATTCGTCCTTTGGAGTTGGCTCTTCTCCTTTGGTGAACTTAACTGATTGACTTTCACCTTCGTATTTGATAAGCACTGATTTAGAACTCCAGTCAATCATTGCATTGTATTGCTTCTGCCATGGTTGTCCTAGCAATAATGGATGTTGTGTAGCTTGGTCTTCAACCACGTAAAACATATGAGGATACACATACTGGTTAATCTGTATATGTAAAACTGTGCATCCGACAGTTTTGATTGAGTTCTCAGAGTAACTTTTTAACTCTTGCTTGGCAGTTTGTAATTTCGTGTCATTTGTCAATTGTCTATACAAACTAAGTGAAAGTAGGTTAGCTTGAGCTCCTGAATCCAATAGTGCTCTGGCTTTAATTTGGTTGGTTCCTACTTTGCATTCAATGATGGGTTCTTCTTTGTCATTCCCCATTTCTGTTATACTAACTGCGTTCATTCGTATTGCTCCTTCATTGCGCTGTTTCTGACGCAGTAGTCTTCTTTTCTCCATTCTTTCCTTCGCCTCAGCTTGCGCTTCCTCTACAATCTTTTTCTTTTTTTGGACACGCAGCTTTTCTTGATGTATTTTGAGAAGCATGTCTTGTGTTAGCGGCAACAGATACTTTTTCACTCTGCATCCACTAATCCAATTGGGCATTTCTTCTCCGTCTAATGTAGCAAGCTTGACGGCTCCACTTGGTGATGGATCTTTAATCACCAGAGGTCCCATCCCTCGCTTTTTAAGCTTCTTAGCATGTTGTTTCAGAGTGTAAACTAGGACATAGTCCCCAACTTTAAACTCTTTAGTCCGCACATGCTTATCAAAAAATTCCTTTTGTCGCCTTTTTTGAGCGTAGATGGAAGCTACTGCTTTTAGGCGAAGCTCATCTAGCTTTTCCAGGTCATCTATTCTATCAGAGAGCTCGTGCCCTATCCACTCTAGATCCTTAGCCACCCTTAAGGTTGAAATCAAGAATTCTATTGGTAAGATAGCATTTAGCCCAAAAACCATGTTATATGGGGTCGTTCCTATTGATGTTTTATATGCTACCCTATATGCCCATAATGTTGAATGCAACTTCTGGTCCCAGTCAGTTCTCGACTCAGATACAATCTTCGTAAGGACCGTGCATATGGTTTTGTTTGTTGCTTCAGCTTGTCCGTTTGCTTGTGGATGATACGGGGCTGATTTCCTATGGATTACCATGAATTCATCTAGGAGGATCTTTATCACTTCATTTATAAAATGTGTGCCTCGATCACTCACAATTTCTGTCGTCCAAACTTCCTTCAGAGTTTTCTTGAGCTCTCTGTACTTGTTTCTACGTTCTAACTTGGACTCCGTGTATTCTCTGTTGCGCTTGTTCTTTTCTGATTTTTCTGTTTCAGTTTTCGTTCCATTCTTTTGAACTTGATTCCTTGAGCCTCTTTTGTCTTTTCGTAAGCTCTTTTGATCACTGCCTCTCATTCTTCCAGAAATATTATCCTTAACACAATCTTCAGCCTTTACTAGCATTAGGAATTGATTTTTTCCTCTTATTCTAGGCATCGGATTGGTTCTAACCCCTTTTGTTTTTTTCTTTGCTCTATAGTGTTTCTGGCGTTGTTTAGTTTGGTTCGGAAAATCATAAAATCGGACATCCATTATAGTTTCTTCGTTTCCGCTTGAATTGTCCGTTGACTCGTTGTCTGCTTCATTTCCCCACTCTGGATGATTGGGAATGTCGTGAAACACCTCTTCTTCATCTTCCTTTTCCAGTGTATCGTTCTTTTCAGTTTCTTTTTCGAGTATAGTTCTCAACATGAAATATGGAACCACGTCGTACCCGTCCTTGTCGCAAAATTTCGTTGTGGGACCATCCGGAATTGCACAAACATCTAGAGTTGCTAGAATGTGTGTCCATTCTAATGGTTCAAACGTGTCCTCTGGAAAGGGTTCTCCTACATAAGTTTCGTCTTCGATAGCCCTTTCTAAAACACATTCTTCTCGTTTCAGACTTCCACATTTCGAAGCTCCACACATCCATAACTCCTTGGGTTTACCTAACCAAGCTGGAAATTCGGATCCCGCCAAAGTAGCTGAATCAAACTCCTCCACCGGTGTTCGGTTCACATCTTTGTAGCTATGGTCTTTCAGGTTCACACGTGTAGTGGTTTCCATCTTTCTCAAGTATATGTGATCGTAGCCCCAATCTTGGACCATTTTCAACTGTCTCATGAATGGTCTTCCCAATATGATATCATAGTTATTCTCCTTGGCAAAATCGACAATAGCAAAAGTATGTTCGTATTCAATGCCGCAAGAAGTCACTACAACTTTCTCTAATAACCCCATAGGTTTCTCCATGTGTCCATCTGCTAATTGGAGTTTCAACCTAGTCTTCCTTATTGCTGGTTTCCCCCATTTTTTCCAGATTTCTTTTGTAGCAATGGCTACCCCTGCTCCGCTGTCTAGTATTGCCATCGTCTTCACTCCTTGGAATTCAATTGGTAAGGTTGTATTCCCCTCTTCACCTTCGCAATACTCTCCGACCTTGTTTAAGGGTACAGGCTTAGCGTTCTTTTGTGGTTTGCTCAGCTCCTCTATGCTCTCTTGCAATCTCGATGTTGGATCTTTTATCCCGAATTTCTCCAAGCATTTTCCTACAGTGGTCCACATATGTGGTCTTAGCCTCAAAAGCTCAGCTAGAGTGATAGTGCATGTCACTGGTGTTGACAAAATCTCTATCAATCCTTGCGAGTCCATGACTTTTTCTGATGAGATTTTTCGTGAGGGAAGTGCTCTAATCTCGGATTTTGCTTCATACTCTCCTAAGTATGAAGGTAAGGTTTTCAGTGAATGAGGTTTGCTCTCCATAGCCCCCATCTCCCCAGTAAGATTGCAGATCCAAGTCTACTTGAGATCCTGCCTCAAATTCCACTATGGGAGGATTCCTAATGTCCTTTTCCCAATTTGTCTGATTAGCTTGGCAACTTAGTTCGTTTGCAAAGTTTGCCTCTCTCACTTGTTTCCAAAATTCATTGTAATCCTCATCTTTTCCGTAACTCCTCTGTATGACTGGATGAAAACTCTCTATCTCCTGATCGGTTGTGTTCAATACTATGCGATCATCCTTTTGTGTATTTTCAGGCTTTTGTGCACTGGGAGTCTTTTCAGCTACCCGTGAAACGATAGTCTCTTGCTGAATTGGGTTTTCCTTTCCACAATTCATTGTTTCTTTTGGTGGTTCTAATAAGGCTTGTGCAGTCTCGATCATTCTCTGGCACATTTCAAGTCTTTGCTTTTCCAATTCCGCGTTTGGGTATGTCATCCACCTCTGTTCTTGTGTTTGGTTGTTCTTTAACCTAGCTTCGTAAGCTCTCATCAGTGCGTCCAATGGTTCGTGTACTTTGTCGACTAGCACTGATCCCCCTGAGCTTAAGCTCGTTGTTTCTTTGATACTCTTTTGTTTCGTTCTTTCCGGGCTCATCTCTCGTTTCCCGTTTTGACTCTCAAGTTTTTCTAATCTAGCTTTAGTTTGCTTTAGTTCTTCAGCTAGAATAGCGTCTTCACGTTCTTTTCTCAACCTCATGCGTGCTTTTCTAGCTTTCCATGTGTTTCTTTGACTCCGCGGTCCTTGACTAACCACTTCAGTCGCTAACTTTCCATTCTCAGGTTCTCTAGTGGTTTTCTTAGCTTGAGCTCTAGTAAGAACTTGCGTTGGTATCAGAGTTTCATTTTCAGACCCACTGCTGGTAGGAATAGTTTCTAACATATTCAATGTCGTCTTCTGCACTTTGTTTGGATTCTTTGAACAATCCTCAATGAAGTGAGTAACCCCACACTCAGTGCAATAAGCGTTTATTCTAATGATTTCCGTATGTGGGCAAACATTCATCAGATGGTCACCTCCACACTTGTAACATGGTCCTAGTGCTGGTCTTGGTCCCATTTGATTCGTCCTTTGTGGATAGGATGGTCTCTGTCCTGCTAACCCTCCATGAGCTATGAACATCAAGGTTCTTGCGTCCATATTGTATCTCTCTTCATCAGAAGCACTTGTAACTGTTGGTGTTCCAACATTCCCCATCATGCCCCATGGTTCTGGTTGTTTTGGTTCTTCTGGTGGGTAATACACTGTCGGAGACATGTGTGCACCCGATTCTTCGTAATAGGCTTGAACAGGCACTAAGGCTTGTTCTTCCTGATTCTCTAAGGTTGGTGCATATCTAATGCCCAGTGGTCTTGCTCCTGGTAAAGGTGGTTGTTGTCCCAATACCGGTTGCGGTCTTTCTATCCCCATAGGTCCCGGTACATTTCCCGTTGGGTATCGAGGTACTGGATGTATCTGAGGTGGTGTTAATTGAGCAGGAGGTGCATACTGGTGCTCCCTTACATACCCTTTGTTGTAATAACACTCCTCTGTTGGATGATTTGTCCATTTTTGCTCAATCGCACACCATTTCAGTGGTTTTGGCAATGGTTTTTGGTATGGTGCCATCCTTTTTAGAGCATCTTCTATCATTTGCTCTACATTTGGCATGGTTGTTGTTTGAACATTCTTTTTAGTGGTAGTCTCGCTCGCTACGGAGGAGGAGCTACTGGATGCAAAATCTGTATCCGCTGACACCTCTCCATAAACCGTACAGTTATCCACTAAGTACAATGCCTCTCTCGTTACTTGCTTGAAACTTGTACAAGCTTTCAAGTGCAAGTCCTTCTTGAGAGTGTCGTTCCTCAGTCCCTCAATAAAGAGAACAGATAGTCTGTCATCTTGTGGTCGTTCTCGTACTGGACATCTCTCAATGTATTGTTTGAAGCGAAGTGAAGCTTCCTTCACCTTTTCGTGTTCTCTCTGTTTAAAAGCATATATTTGTGAGACCGTATTGTGCTTAATCCCTCGTTTTGAGAATTCCTCAGCAAACTCTCTTAGCAAATGGTCAATGTCATGGAATTCCCCTATGTTCATTGGTTGAAACCATGTCAATGCAGTACCTTCTAGAGTAAGACCAAATCCCTCGTATTGTGTATGGAAATCTGTTATCTGCTCAGCTCTTAAGACTTGCTTAAAGAGTGACACATGTGCATACGGATCTCCTGAACCACCATACTTCTTTGGCATACACTTGGCTACTTGAGATGGTCTCATACGTCTATGATCTGCTACCAATCTCATTGCTCCTGTGTCTCGGCTAAAGCTTTCTCTAGCATCATGGACTTCATGGGTTACCCTTGTCGGTTCCTCTGCCCTGAATCTACTACTGGGAGGTAAATGTGATGGTTCCGCTTCAAACCTTGGACCTGGAGTGGTATAGGTGGGGATTGGAACTGCACTACCTCGATTCGTCTCCATTGACTCTCTGGAATGTAATGATCCCATTGGTCCGAGCTTCGAGTCCCAAGGTTGACTGAAAGAGTCAGCAACCTGAGTTCTTTGTCCTCCTGTTGTCATAGAGTTTTGCACTCCAGTTGTTGGTGCTGGTCTATGTGAGCTAGAAGTAACATAATACTGATGTAGTGGTCCCCCAAAGTATGTATATCCTTCTAATTCTTTCTTGCCCATTGTTGAGTATTGCCTGCCATACTTATCGTAAGCGGAAGTTTTCACTTCCGATCCCTCTGTGTAGGTAAAGACATAGAGTCTTTTTTTGTCTGCCAACTCTCCGGTGTAGGGTTCTTCACATCTATAATAGAGATCTTGCTCCCCATTATTATATTTGTATAGCCCCACATAGATGTTATCAGTGTTGATCCTTGTAGTTTCATTCTCTCTTCTTAACCTCGCATCAGGGAAGTTCATTATTGGTGCCTTCTCCTCAAGTTCTTCATCTACTTTGGCTTTGGTGCCCATCAATCCCCACTTGTCCACAATGTTAGGGTTTAGGACTACCAAGTACATGGTACCCTTGTCATCTAGATATCTATCTCCGCTATAGCTCACAGGCACTAAGTCCTTGAACTCACTAGGTCTCTCTTCTATCTTTACACAATAGCGGTCCATTCCATCTTTGTAGATCTTGGCACCTTGCTCATTGTCGTACTGGTATTTTATGAACAATAGCTTCATGGAGGCGGAAGGGTTTGATGATCCTGCTGCCATATTTTCTCTGTTGTTCAGGTTCAAGTGTTCCAAGTTTTCGGTGAAAATCTCGTAAGATCTCTCCGAAGAAGTATCAGAGACACTTCCTTCAAAGATCGGCTCTAATGGTTGCACCCAACTTTGGTTTACACTTCCCTCGGTTGATATGGCACTTGTTGGTTCCCCTTGTTTTGGTTGATTATTCCGGAGATTCCTGCCCGATCTCAAATTCATCAATTCCCCTAAAGGACTGTAACTTTCCGTCTCAGCAATTTGTTTTCCCCAAGTTTTTGTGGTCAGAATTGATCCAAGCTGATTGATACTTGGTCAATTGTTTAATCTTGTCAGCTAGACATCTTCTGTTTCATCAAGTGAGAATTTTGTTACTGTTATGCTGAAAAAGACATTGTACGCGTATGATGTCTTTTTTCACAGATTTTGACTATTTTGGTTATGCTCACTCTCAATGGCCCCTTTATGCTCTGTTCACTCACAAAATTCAGTTTGAACTCTGTTTGAGCAAGTTATGGCTAATTTAGGCTTTTCTTGGCAATTTTCCGCTTTTGACTTGTTTTTTGGGTCAATTGTGATCCAAAAGGGATGAAACTTGAAATATAACCTCTAGACAGCTATTACAATGGATCTGTGTTAGCAAAGTATCAAAATATGTCCAAAATTAGGTCAAAGACATTATACGTGTATGATGTCTTTTTCATCAATTTGGGTCCAAACTTGATATTTATGCTTCCTACAGTGCCTGTAACAATCTTGTCAGGTCAAATATCAAAAATAAGCAGTGGATGTGCCAAAAGACATTATACGCGTATGATGTCTTTTGTCCCAGATTTTGACTATTTTTGGTTTTAAGCCTTCTCCAATGTTTATAATTGAGTTTCAAGTGTTTTTGTCTGGTTTTGAATGTAAAAACAAGATTTGAATCCAAAATTTCCTATTCTTTGCGTTTCTTGGACTCCGACTTGTCTTTTTGGGTTTCTTTGAGTGTTAATGCTCTTGTTTTAAGTTGATCTTAGGGTAAAACCCCCCTTCTAAACACTCTGGCAATGTCAAATTTTCAATTTTAGTCTCTGTTTAGGTCCTAAGACATCATACGCGTATGATGTCTAAAGTTGCAGATTTCCAGTTTTTAAGCACAGAACTCTTCCAATAGCTCTTTTAAGTGCTCAGCAACAATCAGTTACACAAAAAAAATTTCTGAACTTTGTTTATTGCATATTTCACTACCAAAGCGACTTTTTCAGTGATCTAACATGCAATCAAACACATCAAGCACATAGAACACCAATTGATAGCTCTAGATCAGGATCAAATCAGGCCCTAGCTAAACTACTTCTAATCATAAAATGGATTTTTTGCAATTGAAAATATAAAGAGATTTACTACCACACAAGGAGTAGCAAATGCTTTTTATGTCAACAACCACTTAAACACCATCAAAAACAATCTAATCTAAACTAAACTAAAAATACTGTCAACACGGAAGACCCAGGAATACCCCATTTCCTAGTATCTCTTGAGACCTTCAGAGTCCACCACTCCTAGATCTTTTCTAACTAAAGTATACAAAGTATTTTATACGACTCACCTCGTAGGATTAGTCTAAGGTCACCTACTTAGGGCTCTCGTCCCCGGCAGCGGCGCCAAATGTTAAGGCGGTTACGCCGCTAGCGGAAGCTAAATAGCGAGAACTCAACCAACAACAGAATTTGTCGGACGAGGACGGAGCTTGACCCGCAGGCGCATGGAAACAACTAGGTGGGTGTCAAATCACCTACTCGACCTTCTAATGACAATCACTACTAAGGAAATCAAATCTAAGTTCTAAAATATGCAAGTGACTGAAATCCGTACTACGAACGAATGCTATACGAAACAGGATCTAGAATCATTGAATCGATCTCAAACTCAAGGGGAAGTCTATACACTAGGTAAGAACAACACCCTAAAGACTTGAACTGCAAAATCAACCTATAACCACTCCGTGCGGTAAATGCGTATGAAGACAGGCCGAAAAGTACAGGTGACCGAAACTTGACCCCGATGGTACTAATGCATAGCTCTACTCGTTGTGGTTCTATAGATATGCAGCACACTCTATTCCGACACACGAGTTGGAAGAAAACTCACACCGAAGCTCGTAGGAACTTACCACACGTAGAAGCTGATAGCGCGCACTCTTGGTATCTGTGCGTAGCTCTCACCGTTGCTAACACAATGGCGGTGTCGCTTCTCCAATGGCGGCCCCGTAGCTCGCGTAGCAAGAAGATAAGACTCTCTCTCTCTCTCTCTCTCTCTCTCTCTCTCTCTCTCTCTCTCTCTCTCTCTCTCTCTCTCTCTCTCTCTCTCTCTCTCTCTCTCAGACACAGTCACAGCGCTCAAAAACTCTCTTTGATTAATAATTGAATCTCCTTTGGATTACAAAACTTTGGCTTATATACCTCAGCCTTGGAGGTGAGAACATCTCTAATTATTTACATCAGCAGGTGAAATTACTTCGGGATTACAAGCTGGAAACTCAATTGAGTCCCGTTACTTAATGAATGGCTCAAATCAAAATTAATGTCGAAAAGACATTTATTACAATCAATGGTTACAAAATGATGGGTGTGAGCAAAAATGTGGGTGTGATTCTCTGCTGGCTCAACAGTGACCATCGACATTAATTAATAAATTGGCTTGAACCAAGCTGAGAATTGTCCCTTGATTGGCTACCTTGAGATCAATGTGGTTTGGTGTTAGAGGTTCCATGGCCATTCTCAAGAATTTCGTGTATTTTATGACATTGCTCATGCATCGGTGTCCACTAATGCTCGTTTGATGGAACCATCAGGAAGTTGAAGGATAATTTGTACATCCATGCCACCAAGCCATGTAGGTTCCATTTGAATTGATGTGATTGGAGGAGAATCGGGACCTTTGAATTTTTGCCAAGTTTCCCGATGGTTGGCTTGTTCCTTCCACTTCAATATCCTCAGTCTGGCTTCCTCATTGGCATGTGCTTGAATAGCATGGGCTTATTTCTTCCGCTCAGCTGCTGCAAGGATTGTTTATAATGCCTCTTGTCTCAATGCGAGAAGGTTATTTTTTAACGTGAATCCATTTATCCAATTAGGAATCTCCTCACGTGATAATGTTGTTTGATGCACCACTTTGCGATGTATCTTGGATCACAAAAGGTCCCATCCCTTGCTTTTTGAGTTTTTTGGAGTGTTGCTTTAGGGTATAAACCAATATGTAATCCTCTTTTTGAAACTCCTTGATAATTATATGTTGGTCATGGAAATCCTTCATTTGTCATTTCTAGGCATATAGCCTTGCTATAGCCTTCAATCATATTTCATGTAGTTGTTCTAAGATGCCTAGTCTTCCAAAGAGTTCGTATCCCATCCGACCTAATTGTGGTGTGACTCAAAGTGTGGGAATCAAGAATTTCATGGGGAGAATAGAATTTCTTCCAAGCACAAGATTAAATGGAGTGGTTCCAATGAAATTTTTAAATGCTACCATGTAATCCCATAACGCTAAGTGTAGCTTTAGGTCCCAATCAATTCTTGAGTCACTCACTATTTTGGTTAGCACCGTGCATAAGATTTTATTGGTATTCTTTGCTTGTCTATTAGCTTGGGGATGATAGTGGACCGATTTACAATGAACCACCATGAACTCATCGAGCAAACTTTCAATGATAGTGTTCATATAGCAAGTTCCTCAATCACTCACAATCTCAATGGGTAGGCCGTATTTGGTAGAAGTGTTCTCAAATAAGAATTTTGATGTGGTCTGTGCATCACTTTTTTGTATTTCTTTGGCTTCCACCCATTTGGTCAAATAGCCTGTTGTGCTACTAGAATATATTGAGCGTATGTGCGATATGCAGGAGGTATTATGGGGCCTAGAAAATCCATGCCCCACTTGGGAAAAAGCTCGAACTCATATTATCGATCATAATGCATCTCATCTCTCAGTAGATGTGCCTTAGTGTGTTGGCACTCATCACACCATTTTCACATATGTCTCTGCATCTGTGAACAAGGTTGGCCACCATATTCCTGCAAGAAGTATCATCTTGTTGTTTTGTCAGCCAAAAAATGTCCACCTAGCTGGCCTGCGTGTGCTTGCTCTAGGAAGGATAAATATTCGCCTTCAGTAGCACACAATCTTAATTGGTTGTATTTTCCCCTTTAATACATTTGATTCGAGATCAGCACATAGTGTGTCACTTCCAATTCAATTGTTCTCATTCGTGCCTTACTCAGTCCCTCTGGGAAGGTCTTGGTTTTTAAGTACTCGATAATGTGGGTACTCCATTTGGGAGCTCCAATTACTCTAAAGAGTGTGGTGTGTTCTACTGGTGGTTGTCTCATACATGCTTCACATGATTTTATGTAATCATGGATCCTTTTTCCCATGTTGAGCTAGTAGACACCAAGTCTCATCAGTCTTTGGAATGTTTGCATTTTCCCATTATGAAACCCTGTGTGCTGTACTTGGGCAAGTCTCACGTACTGCTCGTGCTTGTTTGGCTCAACACATAGTCTCAAGATATCCATTACCTTTCTTGTATATCCGTCCAACTAAAACCTGGAGATTTCTGGTCTGATTAATGATCGACAATTGTCTTTCTACTTGTAATGATCCTTTG
Source organism: Adiantum capillus-veneris (assembly GCF_014529385.1). Taxonomy (NCBI): domain Eukaryota; kingdom Viridiplantae; phylum Streptophyta; class Polypodiopsida; order Polypodiales; family Pteridaceae; genus Adiantum; species Adiantum capillus-veneris. Next base: position 98,298,803 of record NC_140960.1, on the reverse strand, counting down.
GTGAGTAGAGAAATGACTTGTTCACTCCACCTTGGAACCATTTCAACGTTGAACAAATAAGAATATGGGAGGTCATCATCAATACCTTTGGGTTCTTTGCCATGTAGCAATCTCAAAATATGGTCTCCTATTTGGTGTGTTGTACCTTTTCTCACGACCACGGTGAAATCAAACTCAAGAAATATGATAAACCATTGAACAATCCTTCACGTATTGCAAGGCTTGTTTACCAAGTACAATAATGCATGGTGGTCGACGAAGAAAACAAACTTGTTTGCAAGAAGGTAATGTCTAAACTTTTTGAGGGCATAGATCATCCCTATGCCTTCTCTTTCCATAGTGGTATAGTTCTTCTCTGCATTGTTTAGCTGCCTACTGGAGTAAAAAATGGAAAAATCCATGTTATTCTCTCTAGGTTGAGCTAATATGCATCCTATGGCATAGACTAAGGTATCCACATGGACATGGAAGATCTTGTTCCAATCAGGGACTTGAAAAATTGGAGCAGAGATTAACCCCTGCTTCAATTTTTGAAAAGCCTTATCACATTCTTCCATCCACTCAAACTTTGCCATAAGTGTGTAAAGAGGCTTAGCTATAACATAATACATGTATATGAAATGCCTATAATATCCACAATGGCTCATAAAGGCTTGTATCTCCTTTACTTTGGTTGGTCTTGGAAGTGCAGCAATCACATGTATTTTATCTTGATTAGTGGAAATCCCATTCTTGGACACAATGTGTCTCAAGATTTTACCTTGCCTTACCATGACTGCACATTTCTCAGGATTTAAGCAAATATGATAAAATTTGCATTTTTCAAAGGCTTTCTCCAAGTGTTTTATGTGCTCATTTCTCAATTGATAATGCACGCACAGATCATCCATGTACATTTCCAGAAATTATTTGAGATACTCCTTGAATGCATGAATCATTAGTCTCTGAAAGGTGGCAGATGCATCGGTCAATCCAAAAGGCATCACCCTATATGCAAATATGCCCCATTCTGTTGCATCACTACTTGTGAGCCCATCCCATCTGTGGTATTGGCTACTTCCCTCATATTTAAAGGTGCCTCAACTTCCAGCTCTTCATGGTCTCTGTTTTTATCACCTTGCTTCTCCATTTCTTGGATTCCTTTACGGATTAGCACCTCTGTGTTTGGAGCATCTGTAACATGTGGTTCCATAAGACTTGGGCTACCTAGATGAGCTCCTTGCACATTTGTAACCTTTGTTTTTCATACCTTGGATGAGGATACATCAACCATCTATGCTCTTGGGTTTGATTGGGTTTTAGCCTAGCTTCATAAGCCATCAAAATTGAATCTAAAGGCTCAAAGAATTTTTCCGCCAAGATTGAACCTCTTGATGGTAATTCTGATGGTTTTGCTACAACAATTTTTTCTTTATGGTTCCATTCCAATCTCAATTGCTCTTTGGTTTGCTACAATTTTGTTTCTAAGGTGGGTTTTTATTTAATCCTTTTGGCTTTCATCTTGTCTCTTTCTTCTCTCCAAGATTTTTTGGAGGTCCTAACCAAAAAACTCTCTATTTTAGTTTGACTGGGTGGGGTGTTTTTGTCTCTCATAGGCATACTCCTTGCGGCTTCCTGGGATTGTACTCTCGTTACAACATTCATTGGCATTTTTGGTTCCGTTTTTGATCCACTTGAGCTTGATACAACTTTGATTTTGTTTATGGGAGCTTTTTCCTTGCTATAAGGGTTTTTTGGACAGTGTGCAATCAGATGATTATTTGTACATCCCTCATAGTACCCTAATATTTTGATGCACTCTGCTTTGTGTGGACAACTTCTTGCCCAATTATCACCTCCACATTCATAGCATGGTCCTAATGGTGGTGGGGAAGCTTGTGGATCTCCATAGGTTGTTCTGTTCTACGAGGGTATCCCCTAGGTTTGTAGTTCTGATTTTCCATGAACATGAGTGTATTTTTATCGATCAAGTAATGGTTTTTTGTTGGTTGTGTTATGCATGATGTTTATGTCATCCCCTCAAAACTTATCCATGGGATTTGTCCTTCAGGAGCATAAGTGCTACTATCTAACCCTCTCTCATAAGTGTTGTCTGAATCTTCAAAGTATGAAACTATCGGCATCATTCTTTGATTAGCAGGTGCCTCTACAGGTTGTGAAATTCTCACCATGGCTCTGTTTTCCTGGGGTAAAGGAAGCTATTGTCCCAACATACGTTGAGTTCCCCCCCCCCCCCCCCCCCTTGAACTGCATTGTTTTATCCTATTTGGTATCTTGGAGGTGGTGGCAAATGTTGCACTTCAAGAGGCACATATGGTCTTTCCTTAACATAGTTTCTATTATAGAAACATTTGTGGGTCGCATGGTTTGTCCATTTTTCCTCGATAGCACACCACTTCAATATACGTTATACGTTTTCTCTTGTCCTTGGCTGTATGTTGCACCACTGAGTCGGATGCGCTCCTCCACAAGTATCACATTTTTCATTTGGGTAGTTGTCATGTGTTCGGGTTTGGATTGGTACCTTGGTTCAACCTTTTGATCACTTCCTCGATCATTTGATCAACGTCCGGCATATTTGGGTTTTTCCCTCCTAGTTTCAATGTGGATTCACTAGTGGTCAAAGAGGTGCTACTTGTCCCTTGCTCGGTATCCTCAGTCACCTTCCCATACTCTTTACGGTTGTCTACTAGATACAATGCCTTTCTATTGACTTACTCAAAGGTAACACACGCCTTCAAGTGCAAATCCTTTTTGAGAGTCTCATTCCGCAATCCCTCTATGAAAAGAACTGACAGTCTATCATCTTGAGGTAGCTCTGTGGCGGGACATCTTTCAACATAATGCTTGAATTGAAGCAAGGTTTCCTTCGTCTTTTCTTTATCCTTTTGCCTAAATGCATATATTTGGGAGACCATATTGTTCTTGATACCTCTCTCTTTGAGAATTCCTCTAAAAATTCTCGTAGAAGTTGCTCTATGTTGGGAAAATACAGCCTATTTAATGGTTGGAACTAGGTCAAGGTTGTTCCTTCTAGGGTCAATCCAAATCCTTCGTACTGAGTATGGAAATTTGTTACCTGCACCTCCTCACACACTTGGCCACTTGAGATGATTGCATGCGTCTAGTTTTAGCAACCATTTTAACCATTCTTGGTATTCTTGATAGGATCTCTCTAGATTCAGATTCTCCCCTTAGCACTACAATCGGTGTCCTCTCCAATACTCTTTCATGTGGTTGATTTGTTTGATCTCGTGTAAAGGTCGGAGAGGTCCTTGCTGCATAAGTCAAATCAGGTGCTTCATTGCCCATGTGCGTGTTCAAAGAAACTCTAGACCCCAAGGATCCCATGGGTCCTACATTCGAGAATCATTGGTGACTAAATGAATCTACATAGCTAGTTTTTGGTCTTGTTTGGGTTGTAGTGGGTCTAACTGGCTCGGGGGTTACATAATATTGATGGAGTGGTCCACCAAATTATATATACCGTTCTAAATCCTTACTATCTATAGGAGAGTATTTACGACCATGTTTATCCATCATGACCACTTGGATATTCCTCCCCTCCATGTATGTGAATACATATAGTCTCTTGTGGTTGATCATCTCCTCAATGCGGGGTTCATCACATCCATATAGAGTGTTTGTTCTCCATTATTGAATTTATACATCCCCACATAAGTGTTTTTCGTATTGATCTTATCCGTCTCATTAACGTGCATGAGCACAGTGTTTTGCTTGTCCAACTCGGGTCGTTCATTTACTAATTCCTCATCTACTTTGTCCTTGGTACCAGAAAATCCCCATTTGTCCACAATGAAGGGGTTATGTACGACTAGATATATCATTCCTTCTCAGTCAAAGTGTCTATCTCCATTATATTCCACATCTACAAGGTCCTTAAACTTGCTTGTTTGTTCTCCAATTTAACACAGTAGTGGTCCATACCATCCTTATAGACTTTGGCTTTTAGCTTGTTCTAAAATTGAAATTCTAGATAAAATAGCTTGACATCCGATGCTGGCCTAGAAGGACCTGCCCTCGTGGAAGTTCCTTCCTTAAAGCTCACCCTGTTGAATCCCTCGACCATTATGGTGTATGATCTTTCTGATGATGCATCAGATATACCTTCCTCTATAACGGTCTCTAGTAGTGGATGCAATGGTGTTTGATTCACACTCTCTTTAGTTGAAATGTTGCTTACTTGGTCTATTAGGCTTGAGTTTCTATTCTCATACAATCTTCCTGATCGCAAATACATGAAGAAATGACCTTACAAAACCCTAACCTTGTTACCTCATTGGCTGATTTCTGTTCTCTCTAGTTTGACTTACTTGTTGAGCTGCATCCTCTAGCTCCTGCACCCTGTAAAAAATCATTGATGGCTATGAGTTTATAGCCACGCTGTTAGTCAAAGCTTACAGTCGACAAAATTTTATCCCTCAGTTTCACGAAATTCACAATTTTACTCATAACACCCACAACTTAAGTCCAATTTCAAGCTTGAAAAGACCATCAAGATCATGCAGACTATCTCTAGCTGTGGTGTGATTCTGGTTTCAGTATATCTCACAGGAACATGGATGGCGATTCATGTACCTCAGTGGAAAAATGGCATGGTTGATCCCACACCTAGTCCTTGGTCTAAAGATCTCAAGTCTATGCTTTTTGTAAAATTTGGGTATGTTTAGGGTGGACAAAAGTCAAACCCTACCCATGTTTTGGCCTTTTTATTTGAACTAATTTTGCCTCTTTTGACCCCTTTTTGAACTTCTTTTCACTTCCTTGCTTTGGAACTTTTTTGTTCCAATGGTTTAAGCTCTTCACTGGTCCAGTTCTTGTACATGGATCGCGATCCATGTTGGGAAGCCAAATTGCCTTTTCTTTGTCCATTAGGATCAACATGTTTACTGGATGCTCTTGTATCAAAGGTTTTGGATTTGGACTAGTTTTTGTCAACCCAAAGTGAATTCTCATTTTGACATGAAACTTGGTCAACTTATAGTTCTTGTTATGATGACACTCTTCCCCAAATCTTTTTGAATTTGTATCAATTTTGCCCAACCAAAAGCAAAGTTTTGTGTCTGTTTTGTGATTTTTGGCTATTTGTCAGAATTTTGATGTTTTGATCAACTTTTTGCACTTTTTTGTTGTGGTCCCTTTCAACAAAGTTGTTCTATTAGTTATCAGGAATGTTCTATTAGTTATCAGGAATGTATTAGTTATCCGAAATGTCAAAAAGGTACATGGATCATGATCAATGTTCGGAAGCACTTTGTCTTGGATTTTGTCTTGCTGGTTCTCTATTCCATGTAGAAGCCAAATCTCGCCCCTTTTTGAATTTGGAAAAGTAAAAGTTCAATTCTCCCAAATTTTACTAAGGTTTTTTGTAGATTTGTCCAATTTCCTGATTTTGGATGTACTTTAGTAGTCTATTTATGGTCACACTCAGGATTCTGGTATTTAAGAGAAAGCTTTAGTATTTGGTGACAATTTCTAGTCAGTTGGTCACAAAGGTACATGGATCATGATCCATGTTCCTCAACAAAACTAGAGAATCACTTCTATGAATCAAGTGGGTTGTGATTATATTGCTTGTGTGGATTATGAGGATGAGTTAGACCCTAATATTGCCTATGGGATTGATGCACTTGAAGAAAGTCCACAATACTACATGGAGGACTAGAAAATCACAATTAAAAAAAACATTAGAAAATCACCCAAAAAAAACCTCACCAAATTTTTTATAAAAAATAAACAACTCATTAAAAACCTTTAAATATCACAAAAACAATTAAAACATCAAAAACTCAATAAAAACTCAAAAAAAAAGGTTTTAAAAATTTACAAAAAAATAGGAAAACTCATTAGAAATTTATTAAAAAATCACAAACCTTACAAAAAATTCATAAATTGATCTGATAATTCACAAAAAAATGTTAGAAATTCACAAGAAATCAATAAAAAATCATAAATTGATCAAAAAATCATAATTTTAAAAAATAAATCATAAAATCTTCAAAAAATTCCATAGAATTTACAAAATTCACAAAAAATTTCTTTAAAAAATCAAAACTTTCCTATAAAAAATCATAAAAATACCAAAAAAATTAGAAATTTCAAAATTTTACAAAAAATCAATAAAAATAAAAAGGAAGCTAGAAAGAGGCAGAAAAGAAAAAAAGTAAAGGCAGAAGAGTCACACACACCGAGCAAACATCACAAAAGCAAGCAAGTCGAAAAATGCAAAGCCGAGAAAATTACACCATGCAAAGCGAATCAGATCAACCGAAAAAGCGAGCAAAAAGACCAACTCGAAGCAATAGAATGGCAAATAAATTTCAAATTTTTGCATGCTAAAATTTGGCAAGTGCAAGTAATTGCATTGAAAATTAGCTTCAAGTTGGACAAATAGAGACCACTCACATGTGATCGCAGTTTAGGCTAGTACGGACAATAGAAATTCTGTTAATCAATACCAAAATCTGCTAGGAGACAGTTTTTGTATATCAATCCAACATGGACTCAAATCGATCCGAGAATTCAAGTACTATAGAGCAAGCTAGTATCAGTGGTAACACATCTACAACTACAATAGAGCAGATTTTACAGCTATATGGCTACAATGGAGATAAGTTCTTATATGCAGATTCAGAAGGCCATAGATACTTGATGAGTAGCAAAAGCAACACAGGAGCCAAGATGCTATTGATCAGAGTAAAGTCAGATTCAGAAAACTCCCAAATGTTCACAGATTTCAGTGGAGCCAGGTATTGCAAGCTCAAAGATGAAGTGCAAATAGAAGTTCATAAAGTCAACCCAAGTGGTTATCCAGAAATCTGCACAAGCCATCAAAACATGCAGTTGGTGCATATGCAATAAAGGTCATTGTACATGGATTATAGTGGTCAGATCTATAGTCGAGAACTAGAATTGCAAGATCCAACAGATTAGCCAATTGAAGCCAGTCTAATTGGAGAGCTAAGACAAAGACGGTACAAAGGTCAAGACTGAGCAATCTACAGCTTGATGCTCAGTGTTTTAAAAGAAAATTCCTTGGCAAGCACAGAAAAACAAGCTCCTCAGGTAGAGCTTGACATGACAGAGCCAAATGAAATACCACTAGTCACGGCGTATTGCTTGGGTTGTGGACGAAAAGGTGGACATTTTTCTGAAGATTGTCCAAGAAATCCAAACAACAAGGACAAAAATATTAATTTCACTACCAAGAGACCACCTCTTCGATGCTACGAGTGTGGAGGTCCACTCGAGTGTCCTATTAGACTACAAAAGAATTCCACACTAGTGCAAACCAATCAAGCAAGTACAACTACAATGTCGATACTCATATGTAATTGATGTGGAATGGATCATTTGATTACCCAATGTCCTAATAATCCAAATGCACCAAAGATCACGCCATTGAACTTAATTGAGGTTACCAAGGGTCCATCACAAAGTACAAATGTGGTACCTGTAAATGTACTCACACGATCAATGCTCCAAAACCAAAATTGTGTTCTTAAAGAAAGAGACACAACAAAAATTGCCCAATCTCAAAAGAAGAAGAAAACACAAAGGAATAGATCGCAAAAAGAAGCAAAGTTAGACCCCAGTTCAAAGACCAACATAGGGACTGGTGATGACCCCGTGTATATGAATGATGCTGAAGAGGATTTTGATTCAAATGAGATCATGGAGACTAAAATGGTCACTAGGAAAGAAAACAAACAAGGAAGATCATCATGAGCCACAATGGCCAGACCCAAGGAACCCAAGAATAAGATATGAACTTACCCAAACCCTATAGAGGAGATCGAGCGAGTCAAGAAATTAATGACTTTGGTAGAAGAGACCCAAAGGATCTAGAGCTAGCACCTAGGGAGATCTAGATTATAGACACAGTGTTCCCTATGCAAAATCAACCTCACAAAGACCATAGACCACTAGCTATACCTAATGTCATCCAAGAAGAAAGTGACTTTAAGTCATTGGGAACTGGGCGTACTCCCTTCTTGTTGGAGAGAATTTTTACAAAGGAATTACCTGACCCTATTGTAGAAATGGAGATCCCATCTTCCCCATGTCAAGGGATTGAAGCCCAAAAAGTGCCGTTAAATATCGCCAAATTTATGGATTTCATGGCTTCAAAAGTTAGAACCACCATCATGTTTAGACTATATGGAGACCTTGAGATTTTCTTAGCTCTTTGAGCTTTCCTCAATCGAGAACTGAAAGTCAGGCTACCACAATTTGCACAAATGGATGAAGCTAGGGAGGTGCCAATAGAGGAGGAACACTTAGATCCACAACCCAACCTAGATGAGAACTCTGTTGTTGAAATACATGTTAACAAAGTTGGAACAATACTTTGAAGGCGATGAATCCAATGCAACCATACCAATTACAAACAAGGGATTAATTGTGAAGGGAATCCTTGATGGTGGCACTGGGGTTAGCATTGTAACTAAAAATTGATGGGAATCTACGGGAGGACCTCACCTTGGGACTACAAACATAGTGGTAAAGATGGCCAATGGGACTTTTGTTAAACCTATTGGGACGCTAGAAGATCTCAAGATCAAGGTCCTTTAACACAAAATAAGGCATACCTTCAATGTTATGGATTTTTCCAAGCACACGATGTGATCTGAGATGATCTTAGGACGTAATTTCATGACAGAAGTAAAAAGGGTGCATGACTGGTCTAAAAACCATGTCTACTTGCAATTCCAAGACTCTGTCATTCAAGTTGATCTTGTAAGTGGTCGAGCACATCCTCTAGGAAATAGATCTATAACTGATCATAGATCTTTGCCAAGGTTGATTGGTCCAAGAGACTCTCTCTCTCTCTCTCTCTCTCTCTCTCTCTCTCTCGTGCTCACTTCCCTTGGTCTCTACACTTCCGCATCGTCAACTTTGACATGGTATCAAAGCATGTGTCTTGAAGCCCTTGGTGGAGGAGGAGCCTCGTGAAGATAGGAACCCACTGGCACTAGCCTCCAATCTTCCCATCTCTACTATAGCATTTTAAAATGAAGCCCAAAAGGTGGCTCTCTATGCCTCCCCCCTTGTAGTGGCACTTTGTGAATTTTCAAAGTGCTGACACCACTGCCTTCTTCCACCTCCCCTCCCAATAGAATTTTAAAACGCCGCGCCCAGTAATGCCTTCCCTCCTTTGTGCGTTTTGAAACTCCGACCAACCTACGACGACAGCCACACCTGCTCCTCCTGTCCCCAGTGTATTGAAACGTTGTCGTAATCAAGGCCCAGTCCCCCCTCCCAACTTGCATTTTGAAACTCCAAGTGCAGGCCCATCCTCCCCTCCCTTCACTCATTGTCCACCCCCCCCCCCCCCCCCCCCTTGGTGACGCAGCATTTCAAAACGTTGTCCCCTAGGAGTTCCATAGGGCTTTTGAGCAACAAGGATAGTTCAAACGATCCCCTCTCCTTGATGACTGGAGCGAGGATATTAGAGCCTAGAGAGGGGTCAAACGGAGGCTTTGGAGGAGCTTGATGGAGAGATTTATCACAAGGCTTGGATGAGTGCAGAGTGCTAGGCTTTGAGTGGCCAATTGGTGGTTTTGAGCGATTTCAAGTTCTAGAGAGGGATAGCAGAGGGTGTGGAGCCGCTTGGCAGAGGCGAGGAAATTGGGGATCGTGCGGCTTGGTTTGTGCAGTCACACTTTGGAGTGCAAGAAGGTTCCCAGAGTTCTAGATCTAGAAACTTCACCATGGCCCTACCTTGCTCAAGCTCCAGCGACAAATTGAACAGGAATAACTACGTTCATTGGAATTTGATTATGCGACTCTGGTTCACACGGAAAATTTTATGGGATGTTGTCGATGACTCGAAGTCTCGTCCCACACGGGATTCCCACAACAGGTACACGCGCCTTCAAGACGACGAATATCTCAAATCGTATGTTGATTGGGATGCGTCTTATGCGAAGGCAATGTTGGCCATTGCGGAATCTCTTACAAAGGACCTTTCTCTAGTTATTTAGACCTTGAAGACTACCAAACAAAATGTGGTTCAACCTCGTAGGTATGTATGATTGGGATTCTACGATGAGAGCAGTCACCCTTCTTGGACAGTTGTTTGCCATCCACTTTCCCCAAGGAAGTTCCATGCAATCATTTCTTATGAAAACTAAAGTTATTCATGATTAACTATCAGCTATGAAGAGTGCACTGAGGAGTACCCAGTTAGCTACTTTGGTTCTCACGAAGTTGCCTCAAGAGTATGAAACGGTGGCTAGGACACTACAGCTACAAGTCAAGAAGGAAAAGCTGGAATTTGATGATCTCAGCTCTTTTCTTATTGAGGAAGAAGCCGTGCTGGTAACTCAAGGCAAAATTCAGATTTCTAAGACAATGGAAGCAGATGGTGATGCACTTGCTGTTTCGGATTCTAGAAAGAGGACAAAGTACCGTTGTTACAAATGTGGAAAGCATGGTCATTTGGCCAAGGATTGCAAATCCAACGGCAAAGACATATGTTCTACAAAGGGAAAAGGTAAAAGAAAGCAACACGAGGAAGGTAGTGATACTGACTGAGGGAAGGACAACAAGGAGGCTACTGGTGTAGTGGTGACTACACTGGCATGGATTCCTACCCTCTAGTCACATGAAGAACGATGCCACCACTAGCTTCAGACAGAGAGAGGCTTGTGAGTGGCAGAGATGGGAAAGCACTCCTCCCTATAATTAATTTGGACCCTTGTGTTGGAGTTCAAGTTATTGGTGTTTGGACCCGTAGGTCGGAGTTCAATGCACATACATATGGTAGGGAACCAATCAGACATCTAAAACACTATGGCTGGGCTAGCCAATTCATTGTTGTTGGTCAGATTATGGACAGGATGTGTTCCAATAGTTCATTATTTTAGAATTTTATCTTTTGGACGTGACATGTTCACAATTCACGAATGGGGATTATTAGACGTAGTATGGCCTACATTTCAAAGTTTCTACGAAGGCAACCGATGCTCGATATGGCATTACTTTCAGGTACAAAATTGAGGAGAGTAACATCGAGGTGTATCCAGTAGTTCAAGGCCTTCTATTTGGGTGTCCATGGTAGCTTCTTCATCGACTTGGTCTCACTATTGATTTCCATTATTAGCTATAGAGAGGGTGTTAAAGTTTAGGCATCTCAAGTGAACTGCCCAATGTGATCCCATTATTTAGTTTGGCTTTTAGGTATTTATTTTACTTATTTGTTAAAATCTTGGGTAGGGAAATTTACTAGGATTTGTATATAAACAACCCCTTGCCTCCATTGTATACACATTCAGTTATTCATTGCCAAGGTTGATTGGTTCAAGAGACTCTCTCTCTCTCTCTCTCTCTCTCTCTCTCTCTCTCTCTCTCTCTCTCTCTCTCTCTCTCTCTACGCTTCCGCATCATAGACTTTGACAAATGGTTCATGGGCCATGTTGGTTATTATCGGTGGTTTATGTTAAACTTTGTCAAGATAGCTCGTCCATTGTACAAGATTATTATTGAGTTGCACTGGACCGTGGAGTGTGACCATGCTTATGAGTTATTAGAAAAGGCCTTGAAAAGTGCTCCCATCCTATGGGTGCCCAATTGGAATGTAATTTTCCATGTGCATATTGATGCATCAAACTTTTGTTATTGGGTGTGTTCTAGCTCCACCAGGAGAGCATAAATTAGACTACTCCATTAGCTTTGAAAGTTGGCAATTTAATGATGTTGAGAGGAACTACACCATTACAGAGCAAGAAGATTTAGTTAGATTTATGCAGTAAAAAAAATTTGCTACTACCTTCTTGCCAACAAGTTTTTTTTCTAGGTGGATCATCAAGTGTTGTTGTATCTAGTGAATAAACCTTGTTCCATGGGAAGAATTATACGATGGTTATTAATTCTTCTTGAGTTTGATTTTACCATTATGGTGAGACTCAGTAAAATGCATGGCATGGTGGACCATTTGTCTTGCATACCCAATGGTGAAGCCCCTTCTAGAATCAATGAGAATTGCCTGATAATTCCCCAAGACCATGTCTGGAAGTGAGAAAATTGTGAACTTTTTAGTTAATGGTTTTACACCCAAGGAGCTTCGTAAAGGATATAGCTTGAAAACTATTAAAGGAATGTGAATCTTATTCTCTAATTGTAGGAACTCTCTACAAGCTAGGGAAGGATGATATTCTTAGACGTTGTGCTTAAGAGGATGAGTATTTATACATACTGCAAGAAGCCCACATGGGTATATCTAGAGGACATTTTTTAGGGGAACTAACTGCTAGAAAGGTGTTGCAATCGGTCTATTGGTGGCCTAACTTATTCAAGAAATCATCACTTTTTTCAAAAGGGTGCGATGAATGCCAACGTTACAAGATTACACAATGAAAGGATAAGATGCCCTTACATCCTATTAAAGTGACTCAACCATTTGAAAAATGGGGTTTAGACTTTGTAGGCCCAGTTAGTTCGATAGCTCGTAACACTCAATCTCAATATATTATTGTTGCCACTGACTATGTGACAAAGTGGGTGGAAGCCAAGGCGACACGCAAGGCTGATGCAAGGTCAACTGCTAAGTTTCTCTTTGAGAACATTACTACATGATTTACTTGTCCCCTTGAGATTGTGAGTGACAATGGTACTCATTTTATAAATGGAGTGATAAATGAACCCATGACAAACTTCATGATAGCCCACCATAAGCCTACACCTTATTATCCACAAGCAAATGGCCAAGCTAAAAGCACTAATAAGAATTTAATTTCTATCTTGACCAAAACAGTGGAAGCTCATCGCACAGATCGGAATTTAAAGCTGACATCAGCTCTATGTGCTTATTGTACTGCTTACAAAGTGGCTATTAATTGTACACCATTCAAGATGGTATATGGACAAGAAGCAGTTATGCCATGGGAGTTTGTGATTCCTAGTTTGTGGGTAGCTTCACAAGAAGGCTAGGATGGTAACCCTTTAGTTGAGCATTCATATATCCTTGAGAGGTTAGATGAAAAGATATAATTGGTTGTGTAAAATGCACTGGTGGAGAAAGATATAAAAAAGAAATGGTTTGACCATCATTTACAGAACAAGGATATCAAGGTTGGGGATAAAGTCCTTATGTATGGAGTGCATAACAAGAAGAAAAAGTTGAAATATGTGAGAAAAGGACCATATAGAGTATGCAAAATCACCCCACAAGGTACCATTCATGTGGAAACTCTTGATGGAGTTGAAACCATTGGATTTCTCAATGGGAGAAAATTTAAAAGATACTTTGATCCTTTGAGCCAAGAGGAGATACATGCCATCCATCAAAAAAAGGCACAAGTACAATTGAAAAAGATACAAGCTCAAGCCGAGGCTAAGGAGCAACATCAACGTATTAGATGCCAACAAGAGGCCAATCTTGGAGTTACACATGCATTTCAAGTTGAAACAAAGGATGATTGGTTGGACTTTGACATACCTCTACGATACCCTATTGAGTTAAATAGCACCTATGGGATAGTGCTATATAATGCCTTATTGGACAAAGTTTCTAAATATAATCTGCTATCATATGGAGTGTGGTGTCAGTTAGGAAAGCCATCTCTATCTGAGAGTACCATCAAAGTCAAGGGTAGCAACAAAAAAAGAACTACCATTTTTGGAACCTGGCACACTTCTGTCAGTTAGGACAACAAGGTCGTAGCTCAATACTTTTTGTTCATGCCTGCTGGAACTATGGAAGGCAATATAAACCTAGGATGCAAATGGATGTTAGTGACCAAATTCACTATTGATCAGGGGACTGGGAGTGTCACAACACAGAAACCAACTCTTAGTCCTACCACTCAAGTGATAGTCCCTCAGATATCACCTCCTGAGGAAATAGAACCCAAAACATTGCATGTCCCAGAGGTTGAACCATCTGTACTTATAGCCCAACCCTCTAGAGCTTCAACTTCTATAGCTGAAACAAAGCACAAGACACAGAAGACTCATCATAATATAACAAATAAAACATACAAATGGGTCCCTAAAGCTTCTTTAGTGATCATTTTTTACGCTAAAAAACAGAAGCCTTGTAAGAGACGCCCCACTTGCTCCAAGAAATATAAGAAAACATTGTGTTGGATTCCTAAACGACTATTGGAAGCCCAAGGCTACTATGAAGGGAATGAGCAAATATGGGTGCCTAAACGTAAACTGTGTTCTTACCTTTCACATATACACCATGTGAGTCAAATCATGTAACAATAAAGCCGATTGAAGATTCTGGGAAGGGAAAGATCACTGAATATTGTACACTTGATCCAAAGCTAGTTTGGATACCCAAGCGAGAACGACTTGTCTTGCTCGTCTCAAACATAGGAAAAACAAATGAAGCTTCTTGCTCTTCATGTAGTTCTTCTACAAAAACACAAACTTCTTCACAAATTCCACCTATCACCAAAAATGTACAAAAACACAAGGAAAGAATAGCACCTCCCATTGTAAATTCATCACCTAAAATAACATTTCAAGTAAAATCATGGGAGAGTACCTTACTACCCTTGCAACTAGATGAAACATCTAGGGTGGCAAAAAACTATTGGTCAAAGTCTTCACCCATTACAACTTGGAATAATTGGCTTCAAAGGGTGACGACATTGTTCCAAAAGGTATGATCTACCCAAGGAAGGGGCGAGTGTTTGTTGACATCCATCATTCACTTGCTCCCCTCTTAACCTTCCTCCCTGACTTCTCAATCTCCCAATCTTAGGGAATGTATATATATAGCCCTATACTCAAGAAAACAAAAATAAAAAAATAAAAGAGCAAGAGCCACCAAACAAAAATCTTGAAATCTACAAATTCTAGTACATGACCCAAAAACCATAATAACACATTATGCACAAGGACATGACCCTTTCAATATTTGCACACTAATAAAAATCTATTTGTGTGTATAGATATGGCTAATACGCTAGAGTCATCCACTCCTACCTTAGGTGAGAGGTACCCTCTTTACTTTCCACAAGTGTTTCACATAGTCTACCCTGTGCTTGTCTGTGAATGGGATTTGGTGAATACACTAGCGTGTGAGAAAAATTTTGAGGAATTAGAATGGATGATACGTCTCTTGACCACGACTGATCCGTACTTAGTAAATAACATCTCTCCGATTGCACAAGCTTACCCTTTTGAGCAAGATGACTATACACGCCTAGTGAAATTCTTAGTGAATATATGTCAATCTAATGATGAGAAAAATCTACATCATTACACGGATGGCACGTATGGTCTCACTGATGATGACTTTATTTTTCTTGATGATGACGAGGATAGGGGTTTAGACTTAGGGCTACCTACCCATCTATACAATATCATGTTCCCTTGACCATCGCGGGGGGTGCAAATACTTAGGTTAGTGTTCTGTATATGTTGTTTTGATTGTGTTCAATAAAGGTTGGTTCATCTTCCCACTGTTGTGCCTCCTAGAGGTATTCCTTGTGTTTTCTAGTGTGTATAGGAACGCATTGCAGTAGTTGGGATTTTGAACTTCGTGCAATCTTTATCTAGTTCACTCTTTGAATCAAGTGCAATCATCAACACGAACAGGTGTTTCTTGTCCATTATCATTGCCTCTTGTCTTTTTTAGCATCCATGTTTGTCTGTTTTAACTGTGATTGGTAGCACAATATTCAACACATTGCTTAGTATTATACATTAGATTCAATATAATTTTATTTCATAGTCCCTTGTCTAGGTTTATGAATCAAGAAGTCTGACTAAGCTAGTTTGACCAAGATAGACATTAGAGCTCTTCTTAATACCATGGAAATGCCTTCCTAATTGTCAATGGTTAATTTAGATTTTTAATCTGATATTATGAAGCATTGTGTGCAATGTACCAGTGCTTTCTAGTGGGCTTAATCCCTCTTGATCTTTAGCTTAAGAATTATAAAGGGAGATTATTATTGTGATGAGTCTTTGGAGGGTAACAATGTCACTATGACCCCCCAAAGTTGCAAAATTGAAATGTAGTGAAAAACAAACAAACAATAAAAACAAAAGTGCCAAAAATGTAAAATCTTAAGCTGGAAAAGAAATCCCAGCTTGATCTAGTACTTCACTCACATATATTGCCTATGATACTAGAGCCCTAGAGGTTCCCAGTGTGGGCGCTTTTCCTTGAGAAGCAAAAAGCACAAGGCATACAAAATAAGCACACACATCAAAAATTGAATCAATGTGGAAAACACTTTGGGGGGTCAAACAAAGGAAATCACTCACGTAATGATTTCATATGCAATTCCTTTTTATCATAGCTTAACTATAAGGTCTTTTAGGTATAGCCTCTAGTCAGCCCTCGGACATGAAATACTTTACTCTCGCGATTAAATAGCTTAATTGACCAGAGAGAATTGAGAAGCTTGCCCATGGTTGACCTCTAGTGCCTCTCAATCTTTAAATTAATGACCATAGACTTGTTTATTTTTGTACCTTTACAAGTGCTTATGCGTTTGATTATATTATGGTTTAATGTTTATTGTTGAAAAAATGTTAATATTTTGTTACCAATCAATTTGTGTGCCTATTCACTGCATATGATTTTTAATTATATATGTTCTATGAGAATGCAATTACTATGCCATTTTTGGTTGATTTTGGAGTGTTTGAAGAAAGCTAAAGACATTCAATCTCACATGCCTTCCACCTCGACGAACGGGATTTACCTCATTAGCTTTCAAGGACGGAATCTACATCAGTAAGGGAGACATGTTAACCACTTACGGACAGCCTATCACCTTTGACAGACACCTTATCACTTTATTTGAGTCATGGATTGGGCTTGTCGGTCCTATAGGTGTGCAGGTAATTGTTGATGAGAGGCGCACCACTTATCTTATTTTTACATTATTTTTGCTATGACCGGCCATTGTGGACACCCATGTGTGAAAATGGGTCAAATTCATAAAAAAGGTCCATTTTGACCTAAAATCCTCATTCTAGAGGTGCACGCTAAAGAAGTGCTCTTGCTCTACCTCTACCTTCTTCTCCATCGTGTGCTCACGAGTGTGTGTGTGTGTGTGTGTGTGTGTGTGTGTGTGTGTGTGTGTGTGTGTGTGTGTGCACGCGCTTGAGAGAGAGAGAGAGAGAGAGAGAGAGAGAGAGAGAGAGAGAGAGAGAGAGAGATAATGTGTATGATAGAGCATTGTGGTGGCATCGACGACGGCGAGGCGGTTGAGCATGGCGGCGATAGCTTCCTCTTCTTTGTGGCATAGAATCCTTCATGACAGCAAGCGTAGAGCGGTGAGTGACACACCATTGACCTCTTTGAGCTTACTAGGATAGTCTAGTTGTGTGCTTGCAACCATTCATGGCTTGTACACAGTGTTTGAGAAGTCCCCAGCCTCCAGCAAAAAGTAAAAGCACACAATAATGTTCCATATCAATAAATAGAGTAGGCCACTAAATTTCTGCTAGGAATATCACTATTACGGTTTTTTTAGCCGTGAAGTTTCCTCCTGTTGGACTAGCATGAGTTTGCTCAAGTATGGGCAGGTACTCACTTTTTGTAGCACAAATTCTTAGGAACCATCTAATGATGCAACCTGTATTTAAAGGTTTGCTTACGAGGTATAACAATGTGTGATGGTCCACAAAGAACATGAATTTGTTTACGAGCAGGTAATGTCTAAATTTTTTATAGAGTAGATCATTCCCAAGCCCTCTCTTTTTGTGGTAATGTAATTTTGTTCCATGTTATTTAGCTGTCTGCTGGAGTAGCAGATTGGAAAATCCATGTTGTTTTCTCCAGGTTGAGCTAAGATACAACCGATAGCGTAAGCCAATACATCAACATGGACATGAAAGATGTTGTTCTAGTCAAGAGCTTTCAAGATGGGAGCATAAATAAGTCTTTTCTTAATTGTTGAAATGCTTTCTCACATTCCTCATTCCACTTAAACTTAGTGATGAGTGCATAGAGAGATTTTGCAATGATCGTATACAAGTAAATAAATCTGCGATAATACCCAGAATGGCCCATGAAGACATGTACCTCTTTAACTTTTGTTGGTCGTGGAAGAACAACAATCACTTATATCTTTTCAAGATCTATAGAGATTCCGTTTTTGGACACTATATGTCCCAGAATCTTGCCCTATCTTACCATGAAAACACACTTTTTAGGGTTTAGGCAGATACGATACGTTTTGCATTTCTTAAGGAATTTCTTTAAGTGATCTATATGTTCATTTCTATGAAGAGAATGCACACACAGTTCATCCATGTAAATCTCTAATAATTGTCTTAGATATTCCTTGAATGCATGACTCGTCAGCCTTTGAAATGTGGTAGGTGCATTTGTGAGACCAAATTGCATTACTTGATACGCAAATATGTCCCATTCTGTAGCAAAGGAAATTTTGTATTTATCTTTCAGCTTGATCGTGAGTTGGTTATAACACAAAAATCCATCTAGAAATTGTAGGTCTCCTTTCTAGCAACCCTTTGGAATGTGGTAGGCGCATTTGTGAGACCAAATTGCATTACTTGATACGCAAATATGTCCCAATCTGTAGCAAAGGAAATTTTGTATTGATCTTTCAGCTCGATTGTGAGTTGGTTATAACACAAAAATCCATCTAGAAATTGTAGGTCTCCTTTCTAGCAACTCTTTCAATCACGTGATCTGTGATGGGTAAGAGATAGTTGTCTCTGATTGTAGCAGCATTGATTCGCTTGAGATTTACACGCACTTGTAAGTTACTATTCTTTTTAGGCACCACGAAAATTGGTGACACCAAATTCCTTGATCTCATAGATAAGCTCTGCCTCTTTCAATTTTTCTATCTCTTCCTTAATTTTCTTTGCAAAAGTTTCATTGTTCGGCATGGTTTTTCATTGCTTTTCAGAGGTATCATGTGTTGCCAAATACTAGGATCTACCCTTTAAGATCCTCATATGACCAGGCAAATACATCTTTGTATTATTTGAGGGTAACTATTAATAGCCATTCCTCTTTCTCCGTAAGATCTGTAGTGTATCTTCTCTGCATTCTCAAGTCCATCATCCAATGTTCTTGGTTCTTTCGGCTCTCTCATCAATTGTTCTACCAAAATTTTCCGATCTTGAATTGTATATTTCTTGTAATGAGAGGGTGCGTCGAATTTATCCGAGTTAGAGGCCCCTTCAATTTCCATTTTCATAGTCCAAATCTCCTTCAATGATTGTATTAAGTTCTAGTATTCACTCGTCGTTCCATTTTGGACATTTTTGGTGACTTTTCGGTTTTGTTTTTTCGTTGTTTCTTGCTCTATTTTTTGGACTTTGCCCCAAAAACTTGTCAATTTCAATGGTTTTCGTGTTATTTTGTTCAAACACAATCATTTGCTCCCATGAGCATAAGATATTGCATTCTGGTCATCAATCTTGACATTCTTTTCTCAATTTGTTTTGTTGTTTCTTCGTTCGTCTTCTCTGATATCTCTCTTGTCTTTGCATTTTTGGTTAGGAAATTCGTAGAAGATGGTCCATCCCCTCTTTTTGCAATTTCATCTTTAGTCATTCAAGAGTTTGTCTTTTGTATCATTTCCTAATTCCTCACTCCTTAAATCGTGATATTTGTCTTCATCACCATGTGAAAGGTCACATACAAAAACCTCGTCCACTGTACGTTCACAATCGCTTACCAGTTTTGTTCTAGTAGCTTCCAAAAGGTTTTTAGTTTCTTGGACCGTTGAAACCATTAGAAAGGGTCTAATGTCATAGCCATCTTCATCGTAAAATGTGATTTTGGTTACCTCGTCAAGAGTCATCAGTATTTGATCCCATCCAAAGGGTTCAAATAACTCCTCTGGAAATGGTTCTTTCATGTAGTAGTCATCTTCTACTGTGCGCTTGAGATTGCAATCCTCCATTCTAAGACTTAAAAAATTATGATACCCTACACATCCAAATGTGAGCATCCTTCACTAGCCAAGCAGGTAATTGTGTTTCGTCGTCGTTACAACAAAGTCTTCTATCGGATTTTGGTTGACGTCCCTGTAACTATGATCCTTGGTGTTCACTTGTGATAACTCCCTTGTTCCTTAAGTAAAGATGGTCATAGCCCCAATCTTGAATCATTTTGAGTTAGTGCATAAAAGGTTGCCCCAAAATAACTCCAAAGTTGTTGCCTTTTCCAAAATCTACCACTGCAAAGGTGTGTTTGTATTCTATCCCGCTTGAGGATACTATCACTTGTTCCAACATTCCCAATCAGCTAATTGCAATTTCATGCATGTTTTTCTGAGAGCTAGTCTTTCCCATTTCTTTGAGATTCCTTTTGTAGTGATGGCTATTCCCCGAGCCCACTGTCGAGTATTGAAACAACGGTGATCACTCCCTTATATTATAGAGGTAAGGTGGTGTTTTCGTCTTCACCTTCACAATAATCACCTACCTTGTTTACTAGTACAAGTTCCACTTTCGTGTTCCCAAGATTATGTGTCTTTTTTATCTCGTCCACAAGATCCTCTTTAGATTGGATATTCACTCCCATCTTTTCCATATTTTTACTCCTTTGCCCCCAGAGATATGGTTTGATTTTCAACAATTTCACGAGAGTGATGGTGCACATGATAGGAGAAGACAATAGATCGTGCAAGCTCTTTGTATCCGTCACCTATGAAATTGAATTCCACTTGAATGACACAACCTTAATCTCGGATTTAGTCTCATATTACCCTACAAAGGATGGTAAGGATCTTATAGATGTCGGTTTTCTCTCTACCAAGACCTCCGTTCTTGCGTCTCTGTACAATGACTAAATATCTCCCGGATAGATTTCATGATCCATATTTATTTTAGGGATTGGTGTTGATATAAGAGTGGCACTCTCATCTTTTTTGTTTTTGATTGTTTCCCATAATGATTGTGACCATGGTTCGTCTACTTTTGAAATTGGTTGCATCTCCAAAGATCTATCCTCGTCTATTGTGTTTGCAACAATTCCAATAGTAAGTGTGTCAGGACACCAGCAAGGCCGGACTAGACAAGGGTAGGGCCGAGCTAGGCGGTGTGGAACAGGGAGTCCAACTAGGGCAAAGGGCCAAGGGCTTGCCTATTAAAAGGGTGGTTGGGTGGTGGACTCTCAGACCCTAGTTTCCCCTGCTCTTACATTGGTATCAAAGCTCAGGTTGGAGGAGCCATGGAGGAGGGGGGAGAACGATTTCATGCATGCTCGTGCTCTCTCTCTCTCTCTCTCTCTCTCTCTCTCTCTCTCTCTCTCTCTCTCTCTCTCTCTCTGGGCAAGCCCTCTTGCAAGGGAGAAGCTCAGAGGCCGTGGGCAAGCGTCCTAAGCAGGAAAAGCATGGACACAAGTATTCCAAGCCTGTAACCGAGGAGCCAAGGCGGCCTTCACAGAAGGACTGCGTGGGAAGGCTTTCCTACCCAGAGCTGAGAATTGGTAGAGCCATGGAAACGACTGCTTGAGCGGGAGGACTCCATGGGCTGACCTGCACAAAAACGGGCGGAGTTTGTCTCTTTAGGATCGCAAGACGGAGGTGCTTGCTTTTCGACACAGTGCCAAGCCCGATTCATGGTAGAGAGCCTTGGCAATGGTGATTCTTCCTCACGCAGCTTTGATGCCACCATCGCTACAGAGATCGTATAAATTTTTTTATTGTTTATTTTTTTAAACAAAAAACGTGCCCTAATTTTGGGCAACCCCCCCACTTAAGGGCTTTGGCCCACGGTTTCAGTCAACAGCATTCAGCAGGTTGGGGCTCTGTGCAACACCATGGCCGATCAACTTCATGGCAAGGCAGCCATGGTGCAGGGTTTTGCCATGGTGGGCCGAACACAAGCTTTTGAGCATATTAGGCATGCAAAACGCAACAACGATACTGGAAAGCATCCGGTTTATAGCATGCAAACCTTCAACAATATCCGAATGCCACTAGATCTGCAAATCAAGGTGTGTTTTGGGCGATTGCTGAAAGCCGTAACTGGCCTATTAACACATGCACTTGGCAACACAAAATGTTAGCCAACTTTCCAGAAAAAACTCAACAAATAGCATGTTCTAAAGATGCTCCAAGGGATGTGCTACAAGAGCACAAGGATTTAGACTAATCCACAGGTTTGAGGCTTCATGCTTTTAAAGTTTTCTTGTTTTATGTATGATTTCAATTAAAGGAGATATTCCAGATATTTGCACAAGTTAATTCTTGCTTCAAGAATTATTCTTGTCCAATCAAGGTAGCCGTGAATGATGATACACCATAGGTTGCTTCTTTGCTGGTGGTCAATCGACATGTTAACCAGGCATGTCGCTCGTTTGGCTCATGGATGCAACGCTATTCTGCATAGCTGGAGTGCTGGTCGGCATGGCCGATTTCAGGAAGACGGGCAAGAGCCTCGAGTTTGGGGTTGCGGAGAAGCATGGCTTCTATCCCTCTACATCGTTCAACCACATTATGTGGTGATTGTTACGAACAATGGTATACCAATCTCGCAGGTAAGAGATATCTCCACTCAATGTATTTTTTCTAACTTCTTAATCAGATATACATTTAGCTACAGTCATTTATATGTGCATGATCGACAAGGTCGACTTCTCTTTGTTATGAAATCTATCGTCAATAGCATTTGTTGGCAATGAGGGTAGACATAATTAAATCAAGCAAGGCTTGAATGTCATTACAGCATGGCTGGTATTGACTTTAGTCACTTCCATTTCTTGACATGGAGGACTCACTAATAGGATTGATCATTCATGTACAGAATTCCCTGTATACACTTTCTACATATGGGGCATATTTCTAATTGGAAACGCATAGCACGTTTGCCATGTTTCAGACTCTCAACGAGATTGGCGCATCCTATTGCTAGATTGGATGCAGGGGGCAGGTTGCTCGGCATGGCCGACTCCTTGTCACCATTTCTCAAAGTGGATCGAGGATGTTTGCCACATAGTACTGGTTACTTTCAGTTGAAATCACTTGACAAGGTCGATTCTTTTCGTCATGATCTTTGTATCTTAACAACAGATTCCGTCGGCTAGGACCACAACATTATTTATATGAAGCAAGGCTTCAAGCCAGGCATCTGGCATTGAGACTCCCCACGTTCGGCATATGCTAGCGAGACGGGTGTATAGGATATACGAGGGCGTCTGTGCCGAAAAGGCTATGAGCCGGTTTGGAATGAGTTTTTCCTTCCAAATCTCATGACAACTGGTTGCAGCCACAACGACCAGGTTAGCCAAGTTTCAGTTTTTCTTATTTTTTTCCATGTTTACACTTTGCTTGGCAGTTACTGTCATTGTGCAAAGCAAAGTGTTTTGGAAATTTTATACGAAGCAAGGCTTCTCCCTTGTGCCGAGATACTGTCCACTGATTTGGAATCAAGGGCATTGGCACCCAAGTTTGGGGAATTGGAAAGAGACTCCTTACTAGTCTGAACTGTGCAAGGCACTTATGGTTTTGGTTCTCACGTTTGAGGACATCACTCTGCATGCAAGGCATGCTAGCCAGGTGGAATGACCTCCACCACTTCATGGATTACGCTTCCGCTATCCCACTCGCAAATCTGTCAAGGACAGAATCAGTGATGGATTGTTTAACATGATTGTTGGTTGTTATTAACACTCAACAACACTAAAAGGAAAACCTAAATCTAGGACTTATTTCAAAGTGCTAATGCTAAGTCCTTCTCATACAATCACGACCCCTGCAAGGTAGGTGGATCGGGATGAGTTTTGTGTTTTTCTGTTACCTCTCTCGATGAGAGAGTCATACCAGAAAACTGGGGAATGCTTATACGATAAGCTACAATTCAGGCATAAGATGTCTAAGAGCACACATTCTGGGCACACACTCTACACATTTAAGCAAAGTTCCTTAGCCCAGCATGCTCTTCTTCTCTCTCTTTTTCTTATTTCTCTCAAGAATAATGAAAACTTTCTAAGAAGCTTTCCATACATGTTTTGTTTGGGAGTCAGCATGAGCCAAGGTGCTCTAACTCTCACCTAGACATGGGCATCACATTAGTTTTCATCGGTTTATTGATTGAACGTTGATGGCCGTAAGAGCTAGGAGCCACACACACAGGCTGGCTAAGAGCCATTGTCAGATCTTGGGTAAGACCAAACTATTGGCATTCTTTGGGTGATTGTTTTCAAGCAAGAGTCTTGTCATTACGTATGTTTAGGGTGTCATTTTGGCACTACATGTTTTCAGTGCGACACTCAAGTTGATTTTTTGATAATCTTCAGCTCACAACAGCTGATCTCTACAAGGAAATATAGATGCAGCAATCAGTTGCGACAGCATGGCTGTCCATAAGAGCCCGACAATCAGTTTGATATGCATTGAGGATCATAGTTGATCTCTCCCAGTTATACTTTCAAGGAAATAATTCCGCAATCTACCACGCGGTAGCGAATGAACACACTTTTCAAGTTGATTCCAATCATTTTGTACACGGTTGACTATGTTGGTTACCGTTATCTACTAGTTGAGCAGTTTCTACAAAGAGTCTTACCAAAAGGTTTGACTGCGTAGATTCTAATCCAAGGGCTTGGATTGCAAAGGCAACACCCAGGGTTCCCAGTGCAATGCTGTTTGTTTTTTCAGGTAGGGGACGTGCTCCTCTCCATTTGAATACGGGTAAGTGAACATTACATTCAAATCTCCAGGTACTCATCTATTGATTTGGTGTTATTCCATTTTTAGTATGCTTTGCTTGGTTTTTCAAGACGTATAAGTACGCTTGAATGTTACAGAGCCATGCCAAGGGCATGTCGGCACAAAGTATTTTGGGCCAAGTGTCCAATCTACCTTTCTGCCTTATGCTGTTATGAACCTACTTGTAGGGTTCAATTTGGCACATGTTGTCACATGGGATACAACATGGTCTAGGAACTCAAGAAGTTCGGTTTAGCCAGTGTGGAGCAATGAATGAGGGTCCCTCTCACTCTTGTTGCAGAGTGTTTTGAGTTACCTCCACACACAAGTACATCGTGTACTTGAAGGATGTTCTTTTTTACACATCCTCACATGAGACATATTCCACATGTGGAGAATATGAGTCTCTGGACTGACACTGGCACCATTATTTCAATTATGTATCACGACAAAGTCCAATTAGGTGCTGGTCAAATCTGTTTTTTAGACCATTTTTAGCACGACGTATCAGGAGCAATTTTAGTGGCCAAAAAATTATTGGATACTTAGAATGACTTGTTCACGCACAAGTACTACTAAACAACGTTACAAATGGTTGTTTATACATATAGCAAGTCTCTCAGTTGTTAATGAAAAAGTTTCATTGTTTGTACCTAGAAGTGATCCATGTTTCACCTTCTATTATGGTTCAGACGTTTCAGCAAGGCTGACACAAGATTGCAACTGAAAGTATTTAGTTTCTTTTCAGACCTATTTACATTCCTTTTTAATGTGTGCTAGGTGCATCACATTTTCCATAAGTATTGGCAAGGATCACCATGGATATACAGGTTCGGGTCTGTTTTTTGCTAAATGCATGCACACTAGGTGTTATGGGCACTAGTGTTTAGCAAAAGATGATTTGGAACGACATGCGTATTCATCCAGTTGTTGCTTATGAAGCACTTTGCACTCTATGTGCAGTATCTCTATGAGACTACTTTAGAGTCTACCAATCACCCACAGAGGTCATGGCTCAGTTTGGGTGCTTGGAAATTTTTCAATATAACCACGATGGTTATTCCAGACATTTTTGCTTCCTCAACACTGTTATACGATGTGTGATTCCCATTTACCAGTTATCTCGGAAGACTGTATGTAAATCGTGGGGGAGACACACCTCAATATTGTCAGCTATCCAAGGGGATAGGCAGATTACAATCTTGGCCTAAAGGATATTCAAAGTGTGTACGTTAATACCACGTGATCCAATTAGTTAGCATTTATTGCTCTAATTGGAGTTTGCTTATAAAGTTAAAGCATGGTTGCGACTAGGTGTAGTCTCTTCATGTATAAATCGAGTTCTCAAGCTTGAACACTAGTGATGGCGGGGTTGTTTACTATTGAAATTGGAAAACAAGTCAAGGACTTAAACTTAGCTGATGAGTATGCTAGCAAGTTACTTTCATGGAAAGTGAAAAGAGGTACTCATTAGGGTACATCTTTGTGTGATAACTTGTTTTGAATACTCATGTGTGTTCTAAAGACCAATGGAGTACTTTCATGGATTTTTGAGAGAACTCCATGGATCACAGAAGTAATACACTCCCAAATTACAGGTGATAAGTTGGAGGTTGAGGGTTCTGGTAGCTTTGATGTGGAGTGACACCTAGGTGGGAACTTGAATACCATAAAGTGTTTTCTTGGTTGCAAACAAGGGGCTTCTTCTCTCATGCCTTGTCCATTTTGCACTCGAGGGTACAAACCTAACAGACAAAAAGCACACAAGAACTTTGCAAAGGGCGGTTCAATGTTTGCATGGCAAGGAGATGGAGAAGAAGGGTTGGACTATCGTGATGTCAGAGATGAAGGTAGAGAATGGAACGCGTCTATTTCGAGATGTCCCATGCTCAATGTCCCAGACCCTACACAAAAAGACCAAGCTTGGAATCCAATATTTATGTTTCCTCTATCGAATGTACATTTTTGTACATTACACGCATTCATGCACATTTTTTATAGGCTATCAAAACTCCACATTGACTATGCTTTCACGATGTAGCCATTGGAAAAGTCTCAAGAAGCGATTGAAAGGGTGGAGGCACTCTTGAATTCCATTGGTTGTCACGGTGGAAATGTGTCTATTGTTGCTGCAAAGAACACGGGGGAGGCCCATGAAATTTCCCAACAAGTGTCAATGAGTGGACAAAAAGCCAAACACTTTTTGAAGAAAGCAACCCAAGGAAAGCTAGGTCAATATGATGCTCAAAACAGCTCCAAGCACAAGGCAGGTAACCTTTGGGAACTTTGGAAGGAGTTATGCACAACTACTACTGACAATGATTCAATTGGCAAGCTTGCAAGCGCAAGCAAGTTTGGGCACATTTTGATAAAACGGTCAAGCTTATGAGCCTTACGAGCACAACAGAAGAACAACACCAATCATTTCAAGAAGCCTTGGCGGATTTCACCAAGGTCTTCACCCTTTCTTGGGGTGAAAATAACATCACACATTACATGGTAAGCCATGTTACGTAGTGAACTTATTACGAGGGATTTTTTTCATTAATTAATGTGCATCATTTTCTCATGTGAACAACATATCTTCTTTGCGTATGATGCATTTTTTATGCACAAATATGGTTCGCTTGAGATTTTTAGCACTCAAGACATGGAGAATTCCCATTATCAAGCAAGGGGGATCTACTTCAAAAATACTCGACATGTTCAACTGGTTTTTTTGCACAACATTTGCTCGTAAGCTCACAATGGAGCGTGCGCGACAATCCAAGATTGCTAGGGAAGTGCGGAAATGGAGTTTTCAAGAGCACAGCAACAAGTGGAAAATGTCACAAGGCCCCGCCAAGCATGATGCATGGCTCCAATGCAGAGTGTGACAAAGGTCAAAGTGGATTTTGCGCGAGTGACTGCACGTGAACGCAGGGTCCAACTCTTCTTTACATATTTATTTAATAAAGTTTGATGCATCCATTTAAAAAAATAATAGTTTTTTGCAAAAAATTAGTGTGAACATGGCCCTTTTAAAATGGGTCCTTATAAATATTGCATGCTCTCATAAACCACTCATTTCTTAAGTACAGGTGAGCTCTTCCATACCTAATGGCGCGCACCAAACAAAACGCCAAAGAGCATCCACCTGCCAACAAAAACACCCTCCAAGGATGTGAGAAGCCGGCATGGCTTAAAGGCACAAGAAAATGGCCGCAAACACCTGGCTGTTCTACGCACTCTTCAAGCAATGGGCATGGCACTCGGGCCCATGAGTCATCGAGGGCAAAAGATTCTTCACGTACACAGCAACAAACACCTTGACGTAGAGTAAAGCAACGCGCCCAAGACTGGCAAGAAGAGGAGGGCCAGCAAACATCAGAGTCTGAGAGGGAGGAGCCATTGCACCACCAATTGCAAGCAGGACCATCCAGAGCTCGGGTGGTCCATACAGATACTTAATCAGAGACAGAGCCACCATGGCAGCGAGCTCAAATACCGCACACCACCAATTGCAAGCATGACCATCCAGAGCTCGGGTAGTCCATACAGATACTGAATCAGAGATAGAGCCACCATGGCAGTGAGCTCAAATACTGCACACACACATCGGGTGCCAGGGGGGGAGACACTGCCTCATAGCTAGGGAGATCTCCCCACATCACAAGATCGAGAGGCAAGGCAAGAAAATGACTCAGAAGAGGCGGAAGATTCAGTGCCAAAGCATGTAAACAAGCATAAATCTAAACTTTTCAAGAAGCCCAAACGCTGCCAACCAGCAAATGTGCAAGTGCCCCCAAGACAAACTCACCAGCATTGCAAAATAGTAAGGGAATTTGAAAAATCTGGCAATACCAGAAGACTATCGAGCTTCTAATTCAATGAGCTCCCTTTGCTCGCATGGTGAAGGAGGTGCTTTAAAGGTATGGAAATCAATATAGGATTCAAGCAATGGCGTTGGAGGCTATTCAAGAAGCTGCAAAGGCCCACATCATTTCAGTGTTGGAAGATACCAACCTATGTGACATACATGCAAAGAGAGTGACAATATAGCCAAAGGATATGCAGCTTTGCACGCCAATTGCGGCGGGACTTTGAGCATTAGCCAAAGTTACACCTCTCTTTTTGTATTGCACACCTTTGTCTTTGTAGTTAGCAGATGACTTTGCAATGAAAAATGATTGAGAGTTGTGTCTGTTGTCTCCAAATTCATTTGCCTTTTTTTATTATTCATGTGTTTTAAGTTAAGTAATTTTGGTAAATGAACAGTTAAATTTAATTCAAATATTAACTTCTTTTGAAATCTTGGGGGCATACAAGGCCAGATAATGGAAAAAAGGGGGTGGCCACAAGGGCACGCAGATGGCCCAGCCAGTAGTCTTGGATGGCTCATCTATGCGCCCTTGTGGCCACCCCCTTTTTGGCATTTTTTGGCTTTGTTTGCCCCCTAGGATACCAAAAAATGTTAATATTTAGTGAAACCAAATCTTTATGCAACATGACACTTTTTTCCACTTAGATGATTTTTATAACGTCCCCAATATGATTTGACCTTTTGTTTTTGAGAAGTATCAAGTTAAGTTGAAGGGAGTGATCATGTTCATGAAAAGTTATATTAGTTTCACCATTTTTAGGGTCTTGGGGTGCAACAAAGGCCAAAAAATACAAAAAAGGGGATGGCCACAAGGTCATGCAGATGAGCCATCCAGGACTTCTAATTGGGCCATCTGCGGACCCTTGTGGCCACCCCCTTTTTTGCATTATCTGGCTTTGTTTTCCCTCTAGGATACCAAAAAATGTTGATATTTAGTGAAAGCAATTGTTTATGCAACATGACAGTATAAATTCCACTTCTTTTCACTCATATGATTTTTGTATTGTCCCCAAAATGATTTTCCTTTTTGGTATCTTACTGTATTAAGTTAAGTTGAAGGGAGTGATCATGTGTATCCCACTTATGTTGAGTTGTTGATTTAAGCAAAAAGGACACCGCTTAGTAAAACACATCACCATTTTCAATAATTTACAAGATTGAGAGATCACATTGAAAATAACGTACAAGATAGAGAGGCAATTGAGAATATATTTTATTACTTCTAAAAAGTTGATTTTACATCATATGTCTAAGAAGCTCATAATTTTTTGTGCCATTTCCTGGTGCCTCTCTTGCGCATAAGGAAACTCCCCAACAAGGAGAGAGTGCGCTATCACCTGAGGGTGAGTTGAACCAATGGAAGTGTGTATCCCTATCTGAGCAAGCACTTTATCACAAAATCCAGTGCCAAATGCTATGCATACAAGGGATCTACGCACTAGGAACACAAGATGTGCAGTTTGAGCAATGGTTCACAAAGACAAAACCTTGCTCAAAGCTTTCAAAAACCATGTCATGAAATGTTCCCGAGGAGTAGATTCATTATGTACAATGGTAGCATCGCGAGGGGGGAGTTGTCCTATGTAATGTGCAAGGGAAGACTGAGGTCATCAGAGGGGGGGTTATGCAGTGGAGTAGGCATCCTAGTGGCCTCAACATTGGTTTGCATGCTGGAATTCTTCCTTGTCGACGTGCAACTGCTCCGCTGCCCCACAGGATCTCCGCACACACAACTACAATAGTGCCGATAACATAGTCCCCAAGTGGAAAGAGCTTGCTTTCAAGGGCATATGGTGCACTGTCTAAGGGAAACTGGGCACTGGTGCATAGCACGCTCAAGCATTCATCCATGCACATACCAAATTCTTTCTCCAAGTCATGCATAAAGACATACTCTTCCCCATCCACTACCACTGAGAAGAAGCAGTTGATTTCTACCTCTAGGATAGCCTCATCCGCCAGTGGTGCATCCACTAGAATGTCACTAGGGCCAGCCACAACAATGGATTTCTCAACCACCTCTTTGAGCCCCCTGGGGTACTCGAGTCGAAGTTCCTATCCTTCCACTGCAAGGTTCATGGGACACCCTTCTGCTCCTTGGCTTCCTTGATAAAGGACCCAACCTGAAGGTGTGGTAGGAGGAGCTCCTCCAAATTAGGTTCCTCGCTCACAAAGAAGATGAATGTTGCTAGCCAAGAAAGGTACTCCATCCCCAACTTATGCTTCTTGAGCGCCGACACCCCTGGGGCTTGCTCGTCCAAGAAATGGCATGCGTCGACGGCAATTTCTTGGAACCGTCTCAACCGCTTGGAGAATGGGCGATCACCTTTGTGTATGTAGCGCAAAATATTGCAAGGCACTTAAATCCTTGCATGTGGGGAGATAGATACGGAATATTTTATGATGTGCTCCTCCATAAACGCTAAAATTTTGGCAAATGAATCCATGTGAAGGGAAATTGTGGCATCAAGGTTGGGGAGACAAGTAAAGAAGGTGTGGAGGTCCAACTTCCCTTTGTAGTTGGTGTCCTCAAGGAAGAGGGTGAAGCGTGATAAAGGGTGGATATGGGTGCAGATGCAGAGGCTGTGGAGGCATCCATATCTAGCCCGAGGTGTAGACAAGGAGTGGAGGAGCTCAAGGGTTGTGAAGGTAAAAAGTTTAAATGAGTTATGTAGCCCCCCTTTTATAATGGTCCCTTTTTTAAAGAAGGTACTTTTCCCAATTAAAAAAAGGCACTTTCACCAAAAATGAACTTTCATCTCAATATATTCAAAGTCATAGATTTGTTGAAGCAAATCATATTGATTACATTGGGGATTATTTCCAAAACTGCAAGAGTTACAAAGCTATAAGAGAGATAACATAGTTTCATCCATGCCCCAATCCTCCTCAACCTTCAATTTATCTTTCATTCTCTTCCCAATCTACGGACATTCATTACAATAAGTAGCCAATGATCATCAAACTATGATGGAGTGAAAATGTGGTGGAAAGATTCTCACCTTGTGACCTTGCAAATGAAATTTTGCTTGTTGACGGTCCTCAAAACCCATAATAGCCAAATTTTCTCGCACATTTCTGAGAGTCCAGTGCTTGTTCACTTGGACAACCTCCAAAGCATCATTGGGCATCGTCACTACAATGTCAAATCTTGCAATAGCATCATGTATGCTCTATAAGGGAGTCCAACTCCAAGCTTGCACATCCAACGATTATAGTGAAATCCTATATATGTACAAAGAGGTGCGGGATTTTAAATAGCGCATCCCAATACATGAAGCTCCAACCTTACAATGATTATATCCCCATTGTGCATGCCCTCCACAAAACCCCAATACTCTTCTAAAAGCCTTCCTAATTCCTCATAATGCACATCTTTACATACAAGCATTGTGGTAGTGTCTACAAATCCAAACTCTTTAAAAATGTGCACAAAACAATGAATAGGCCCATAACCCTACAAAGAACTAGTCGTAACTTGAAGAGTATAACTCCAATTGGGGTACTTTAAAGCTTGAGATAAAACTTGAAAAATGACTGGCAAGAAATATGAAGATAAAACAAATTGAATATACATAGTGCTACATGTAAAATTGATGCAAACAGATAGCTGTCCAAACACGACTACACGTAGAGCAGGCAAGGCCAAAAATTGCATCAGAAACCATCAAGGAGGCTCAACGAGATAAAACCTGAATTTTTCTTGGATTTTGGATGAACTTTTTTAGTTTTTACATGTGTTTTAGATATATACAAGTCTCACTTTTAAAAACTTATTCACGTGCACTTATAATACCTCGACAGCTGGCGCTATACTAGTGACTTGCCTTGCATGTACATGTTCTTGCTAAAGCAAGCTAAAAAACCCACAAAAATAAATTCCACACACTCTTTTGACATTGGGTGTCATGTCCATATGTATAAATTTACAAAAAAACGGGGTGTTGAAAATATGCCCAACAACGTGAAACCAATATACGCTTTGTTTGTGGATGGTATAACCTGTAACCTTTGCTTTCAGTACTATAACAAAAAAAAATACATTTGATAGCTTTTATAGGATACATGTTAAGTACATAAGTAGCAGACATGATAGCCTCAAGCCAAAATGCATGTGGCAAAGCTTGACTCTTGACCATACATCATGCCATCTCTATAAGCAGCATGTTTCTCCTTTCAGCAACACCATTTTGTTGAGGTGTATATGACACTGTACATTGGCGTTTTAACCCACGCCTAGCCAAAAATGCATTAAATTCATGAGACATATACTCCCTGCCTCAATCATAATGGTGAGTGCACATAGTACATTTAGAGACATTTTCAGCCATAGACAAAAATTTCATGAAACACATAAACACTTTGTACTTAGCCTTAAGCGGATATACTCATGCATTCCTAGAGTAATAATCAATTAAAGTCACAAAGTAAAGCTAATTGCCCAAGGACGTACTTTGCTTGGGCCCACAAACATTATTATGCACAAGTTGCAACCTGCATGTAGCCCTAAATAAACTATCCTCTTAGAACTTTGAACGCTACATCTTACCCAAAATACAGCCTTCACAAACAATCTTCACATGTGCTTCAAGAGGCAACAAAGAAGCAACCATATTTTGCAAACACAACAAACTGGAAAAATTCAGATGCCCAAAATTTGCATGCCAAAGTTTTGCATTTGAAACAGCTTTTGAATCCACAACTGCATTTGCAAAATTTTTCCCACACTTGTCATACACAATGAGCTCATATAGCCCATGGCATAAAATTCCAGATGCAACAATTTCATCACCAAAACTAAGATCGTGAACTATAAATCTGTCATCCACAAATTTGACAATAAGGCTAGGTCTAGGAAGTGAAGATACAAACAAAAGGTTCTTTTTTAGCCTAGGTACATAAAGTGCATTGACAAGTGTAAAAGAACTGCTATTTGCAACAATCAACACAATCTTTTCAGCTCCCTTGACCGGATAAGAGGCATTGTTGTCACAAGTGACTGAATTCCCATGAGGGGCATCCTCAAGAGAGGTAAACAAGTCACTAAGAGGTAATGTACACCTCAGTAAAATGGAGGTTTTAAGAGATAAAATAGATCTCTTATAGAGATGGCACGATGTATGGTCAAGAGTTAAGCTTTGCCACATTCATTTTGTCTTGAGGCTATCATGTGTGCTACCTATGTACTTAACATGTGTCCTACTAAAGCTTTGTAATTTAAGACTCCTTATCATAGCATGGGATTATAAGAGACCATCTATTTTTTGATGTTTTTTCTCATTTTTGAGTTGTATGACCATTTTTAGCAAAAAATCTACTTTATTTTTAGAAGGAAACTCACATATTTACACATGAGTAAGGGCTCATATGCAACTTGTGTCCCCTTTTGTTATTATTTTCTCTTAATATGGGCATTTATAAGAGTTTTGGAAACATTCACAATCAATCAAGAAAAATTTGGAAATCACAAGATAGAAAACAATGCCCATAAATAGCATCATTTTATCATTCTATTGGGTCTGTATGTACTATGCCTCACCCCATCTTTGATCAAATCCTCTTGTGTGATAAGTAATCACCAAGTTTATGCCATGTATGGGTAGTAAAAGCATGTATATGCATAGCCATGATGCGCTCTAAAGTTAATGCATGTCAAAAATTCATGTTGTGCAAGATGGGGGTCTTGCCCAATGTGCTCATGGGTATGTGATGGTGAGGTTTTTTAAAGCGCTTACCAAATAACATATTTTTGTTAACCGGTCAATGTCAATTAACAAAAGCTTCTAAAGGCTTAAGCCTTATGAGTGCACATCAAGGATAAATACGAAGAAGCAGTGAATATTGGAGTTACACATTTTCACATTTTCCCAAAATGGCCATGTATTATAATTTCTTGATTTATTTAGCCATTGTGATAATTGTAATGTGTTACGGGCTCAATGTGTTATTCCAAGGGAAACCTTGGGGGTTCACAGAACGGGGCCAAGGGCCGGCGGGCCAAGGGGATATAATTAGAGAGGTAGGGAGGAGGATCCGGCTAAGCAATTCCCTAGGGCATTCACATGTATCAGAGCTTAGGAATTTTTGGGAAAAGGGTGTGGCCTCTCAAGCTTGCATGCTTTTTGCATGCTCATGCAAGGCTTAAGGAAGGAGAAATCCACCGTGTGCAGGTACCCTTGGAGCGAGCAAGAGGCTGAGGTCAACCTGCATCAAACCAAAGGAGGGCGGGCTCATTGGGTTTGCAAGAGGGAGAGCAATGATTTTGTTGTTGCTAGCACACAGGTCGGGGAGCAACACAATGGCTGTGAGCTCTCTCTCTCTCTCTCTCTCTCTCTCTCTCTCTCTCTCTCTCTCTCTCTCTCTCTCTCTCTCTCTCTCTCTCCTACCGACCTTGCCATAGCTCTTTTAAGAGCTTCTCTTCATACCAAGCACCCAAGGCCAAAGGACTTATGGAAATATATTTACACCAAGGGAGGGTGCCCGCAGGCCAACCCCTTCAACTTCTCTCCTCTGCAGCAAGGCAAGCAACAATGAGCAGACGAAGGAGTAGTAAAAGTTCTTCAAAGTGCTGAATATTTGTAGATTTAAAAAATTCACAAATATTCTCAAGTAACTTGGGTATTCAAGAGGCTTTTAGTTCAAAAACTTCACCATAGCCAACAATTTTGAGCGAGCTCCGCAAGGCAGGTAGGCTTCCAACAAAAATACAAGCACTAGCACCTATTTCATCTAGCAACAATCTCAAAGGGAGGTTTGGCAGCAACAAAATTTACCAAATCTCCTGGTTTTTGTTTGAAATTGATATGACATTTTTTCAAAAAAATAAAAAAATTGACAAAGTAATTAGCAAGGCTAATTATTGGAAATTGTAATGATTACTACGGCTATGGACATCTTTGAGTCAAGGTACTCTTTCTTTTCTTACTAGCACTACACATAGTCACCATGGATTCCGACATCAACATGACGTTTGATTTTGAGCATCACGCACCCAACCCTCCCAGTGATGGCCTGCACCTGGATACTCTCATGAAGGGTACCCACGCGGCCTCAAGAGGGGATGATAGTTATGAATTGCTTGATATTCAAGAGTTTTGAGCACTTCAAGCACTCATGTCTATGATGGAGAGAAAAAATTCATCTTTGAATAAAAATGTTAGTAAATTATCCACCTTAGTCGTGCAATATATGCAATAGTAGGCTAAGGGATCTGTTGATATACATATGCCGGAGCAAGGCTCCAATCATGGACAGGATCCCCCTCTGAATTTTCTCCACTCTCTCACTCAAAAGGAGGTGGACAATTTGTTGAAAAAGACAAAGCCACCGAATTTTAAGGGAGAGGAAAGAGAGTGCAATAAGGATGCGGTGAATATCTTTCTCAATAAGTGGAAAGGGATTCACAATCTATGACATACTCTGGATGCAGTCAGGGCACTGTAGACAAGTCTGACATTAGAAGGGCAAAGCCTATAAATGGTAGATGTCTCTCAAGGAGAAGGGCATCGTACCACATACATGGTCATCTTTTGAGGCTGTATTTAGAAAGGATTCTCTACCCACGAATGAAGCAGACAGAAATTGGTAAGCTTGGGATACGTGTTCCATGCGAACACATAAAACATTGTTGGAATATATCTTGCACTACCAAGATGTCATCGTCAAGTTGAAGGGGTTAGATACCTTTCAATAGAGGTGCATGGATTTATCCGCAGTCTTGGGGAGTGCACGATGAAATCATGTTAGTGTATAACGTGATTTCAAAAGGAGGGGTTTTAAAATGCAAAAATTCTAGGCAATTTAATAGAGATACATTAAAATAAGGGATTTTTATATTCAATTTTGAGAAAAAATAATAAAATAAGGGGTCATTTTATTCATTCATACATGTTAAACGACGAGTTTTTTTAATATCCCATGAACGCACGTTGTATAGGGGGTACTGAACGGTGAACCACCCGAGTCCGCAGTCTGACACCAGAGCTTAAGAAGCATGTCAAGACTTAGGATCCCAAGACACTTGAGGAGGCCATAGTGCAAGCTCACATCCATGATGATCCTAATGATAAGACATAGCACAACACTCACATGCCCTGACACTACACATGGTAATACACTTATACATCATGGGCATAATAAAAGAAAGTTCATAGTAGCCAATTCAAAGGCGTCAAAGAAACCCAATGAGTCTAGAGGCCTCTCTATAGAAGAGTTTGAGAAAGCGAAAAAAGAAAAATTATGTTTCCAATATTTAGGAAGCGGCCATGGTAAAAAGGATTGTTTGAAGGGGAAATGCCCAGATTTCCCCTTGCCCAGGGCAAGGAGAGAGTAGTGCACATGGTGTAGGTATTTCCTCTTGAGTATTTCTCTTGTTTCTCTAATGTGGAGGTAACACACAATGAGGTGGTGCATGAATGTTGTAAAATGGCTTCCATGTGGCAGCAGACCCTCGGTCCACATAAGCTAGTGCGTATGCACGGATCTATTGAAGGGCACATGGTGTGTATCTTGGTAGATGATAGTGCCTTACACAATTTCATTAACTATGGGGTAGTGAAATGGCTCAACTTGCCCCATAATCCAAGTTCCCAACATTACAAGGTAGCAATGATGAATGGCCATGATGCTAAGGTGTGGGACACTCAAGTGACAACTGTACCATTGGATATTCAAGGGTATAACATGTTCTTATATTTCCAAGTTATGAATATGTAGTGGACATATGTGGTACTTGATCGAGAATGGTTGCACAACCTAGGACCATCACTTAAGCATAGCTACAAGCACATGACACATTAGCTATAGATGCTAGTCTAGGTATTGTGGATCCTTTGAAGCCATTTGTTTTAGAAACGGATTCCATTGATCATGCTATTGGATTAGTCCTTTTGTAGGAGGAAAGGCCAATTACATTTGAAAGCAAGAATCTTGATTCAGTGTAGTCGAACTACTCTATTCATGAGCAAGAACTCTATGCAATAGTGCCTGCCTTTAAGACATGGCGGCATTATTTATGTGGAGCTCAGTTTGAGATTGTGTTTGACCATGAAAGCATAAAATGGTCTACACAAGAAAATCATTTGAAGGGTCAAAAGGCCAGATGGCTTGAGATTATTCAAGAGTATGATGCAAAGCTCCGGTATCATAAATGACGATACAACGTGGTAGCTGACGCTCTTAGTCGTATTCCTAAGATCAACTCTCTTCTGTTCACAAAAAAATAAAAGTGTGTTTTTGGACTCGTTTAAGGGAAAATATGAGCATGATGATGCATACTCCAAAGTGTGGAGCCATGTGAAAATGAGGGATCCTTCTCACTCCAATGTTGGTAGTGAGTCATTAACATCCAAACCCAGTTCTCCTCTATCGAGTGATGAATTGCAAAGATGGAGAATTTCTCCATCAATAATGGGTACCTCCTACTCCACAAGGGGAGATTTTTTGTACCAACGGATGTGGACATTTGGCACCAAATTCTTTATGAATGTCACAATAGTCCAAGTGCAGGGCACCCAGGCATTAAGAAGACTTATGATCTCGTAAGATAACAATTTTACTGGCAAGGTTTACACGACTATGTCCGAAACTATGTCTTGCATTGCCAAAAATATCAACTTAATAAAGTAGAGCACATGAAGGCTCCTTGCATCCTTCAGAGATTCCTAATGGTAAATGGGAAATTATCTTTATGGATTTCATAGTGGGTTTACCAACAACCACTATAGGGTAGAGGAGCCAAGCTAAGGACATCAAGATTGAAATCCCTCAATCGAAGGCTATGCTTCAAGATCTTGAGTGCTGAAAAGCATAGATCGATGCTGAGAATGCCAATAATTTGTACAAAAGACGGCAATGGAAGTGGTGCAGCAAAGAAGACTTGTGATGGCAATTTCTATTTTGTCGTGTAGAAAAATTGTGCCCCAGTAGATGAAGAATGACAAGCTCCAACAGTAGGACGTGCTCTCATAGGATTTGAAATGCTATCTCAATCAATATACATCAAGTACGTTAATCTCTCTGTCCAACTACTCACGGTGCTTTGTATGAATTCTCCCTCTCTTCTATACTTAAAAATTTTCCTTCTTCTGGGGCCTATCCTTTTATCGGATCCTTTACCCCATGAGGCCATGATTTAGTATGGGTGGTCGTAGATTGGATAAACTTTGAAAGCTTATTCCAACTAAGTCAACAATTGAGACTCTCAAGTTAGCTAAGCTATTTGTGGACAATCTATACAAGTTGTTTGGATTGCCAAGAAACATTGTGAGTGATCGTGATTCCAAGTTTAACATCATTTTGGGAGGAAACAATTGGGTACACAACTCAACCTAAGTATAGAAGATCATCCTGAAATGGATGGTCAGACTAAAAGAGTCAATCAAGTGCTAGAGGATATGCTATGAGCATACGTTGGCGAGAAGCAATCAGACTAAAAAGATTATCTACTCATTCTTGAGTTTGCTTACAATAGTACTAAGCATGTAATGACGTGATTTAGTCCTTTCATGGTAATGTATGATTTTTAACCTAGGTCACCAATTACGATGGGGTTGGCAATTGAAAAGCTCTAACAAGTCAAGGATTTTATCAAAGACCATATGAATATGTTGAAACTCATTAGGAAGAGGATGGGGTGTAGAGGCCCTCTTTATTTGCCATGAGCTTATGTAGGTGATTAACATTTTGACAAATCGGTGTATGCCATGTATGCACGAATGGTGGGTGTGTAAGAGATGTGCAAGAGTGGTCAAAGGACACACTTTTCCCCCCAAAAAGGAGGTGAACAATTTTATGATTTTTGGCCTTTCATAACTCCCACATATGATCTCTGATTTGAGCGGAGATAATAGATCTACAATCTACAAGCAGAGCTCTTTCCATAGATATGCTATATGATATGGTTTTACCTGCTAGATTTTAATTCCATTTTGGGGGGAAACTTTGAATTCAAATAAACTAGCCGTTTTTCCTGTTTGAATTCAAAATTGCCCTTTGATTACTTTCTTAAAACTAAAGTTTGACTTCCTTAAACTGCCAAATAAAGAGGCCCTCCTAGACCCCATTCTCTTCCTAAGGTGGTTTGTCAAAATTTTCAACAAGCATATGATTGGTATAAGAAGTACGTTGATGAGAAATGTCGGCAAGTTACCATCATGGAAGGGGAAGAGGTATTTTTGCGTGTGTCAAAGCATTCAAAAAGTTTGAAGAGTGGGCCAACACCTAAATTATCTCCAAGATACTTTGGGTCTTTGAAGATACTCAAGAAAGTTGGTGATTGAGCCTACAAACTCTCGTTACATGCACACTTCCATATTCATCTGGCACTTCATGGGGACAGCAATGTCATCATCATTGACCAATAGATTTTGGTTGATTTTGTTTAACCTCCTACCCAACCACATGAACCTAAGTAAATGTTAGACTATCATGATTTACGTACCGTCACCATGTCTGTCATCAAGCTTTAGTCGAGTGGACAGATCGGCCTGAAGAAGGTGCCACTTGGGAAAACAATAGTGTTCTTAAGAAGAAGTTTCCCACCTTTTTTTTTGAGGATGAAAACACTTCTCCAAGGGGGAAGTAATGTCATGCCAAGGGCAACCATGGGGGGTCATGGACTGGGCCAAGGGTTGACTGCTATATGGGCAAGGAATCCTACAAGGCCAAGGGCCTATAAATAGGGAGGTAGAGAGGAGGATTTGGCTAAGCAATTCTCTGGGTCATTTCACAATGAGAGTTCCAAGCTATAAAGAATATGTCAATTAGCATGCCTAGGTTCTAGATAGAGTAAGTTGTAGAGCCTCAAAGGTCTTAGGCACCGGACATTGCACATTTTAAACCCCAAGCTAAGGTATAAAAGACAATCTTTGTAAGGGTTTTGTAAGTTTTGGATAATGAAGGAGGTGAGCGTATGCTGTAGTACAGTTCTATGAGCTCTCTACTATTTCATCTCTTCGTGTCTCCCTCGTGTGGTGTTGCATTGCAAATCCGAGCATGCCAACGCGCTTGCAAGTGAAAGCTCTTCCTTTCTACATAAGTTTCTTGCGATGAAGTTGTGGTTTTAGTCGTGCTTGTCTATGAGTTGTTTTCATACCTTAGGCACCATACATGCATCCAAACTAGTTTTTGACCATAGGAATAGATAGAGCACATCCTAAGGAAGCTAGCTATATAGTGCCTCAAAGG
This sequence comes from Adiantum capillus-veneris, assembly GCF_014529385.1. NCBI lineage: Eukaryota > Viridiplantae > Streptophyta > Polypodiopsida > Polypodiales > Pteridaceae > Adiantum > Adiantum capillus-veneris. The sequence continues at coordinate 98,258,117 of NC_140960.1, read as the reverse complement.
CCAAAAAGTATTTGCGATTTTTTCCAAGTGTCAAAAATATCTTTTGAGCACATGAGATTGGTGAGGATACTCTACACATTCTGGATAGCAAGTTTCATCGCATTTGGAGCACTATAGCTATACAAAATCATCAGATTATTCTTGCGGTAAACATGATGTATTTATCTTAGGTGCAATTTTTTCCAAGTGTTGAAAATGACTTTTGAGCACATGAGGTTGGTGAAGATACTCTGCAAATTCTAGGTAGCAAGTTTTGTCGCATTTGGAGCACTATAATTATACAAAATATTTGTATTAGGAATGCAATAAACATGTTTTTTATCTTTGGTGTGATTTTGTCCAAGTGTCAAAAATGACTTATGAGCACATGATTCTTGTTAAGATACTCTACACATTGTAAGTATAAAGTTTCATTGCATTTGGAGCACTATAGCTATACGAATTCTTCATACTAGGCTTGCAATAATAAGGTTAGCTTTTGGTGTTTGACACGCACCTAAGACTGATCTAGGTGAGAGCACACTAGACTTGGTTTTTTCGAGAGGTTAGTTATCCCTTGTAGCCTCCATGCACTATAGCTTTACAAATTCTTCATGCTAGGCTTGCCATAAGAAGGTTAGCTTTTGGTGTTTGACACACACCTGAGAGACTGATCTAGGTGAGAGCACACTAGACTAGGGTTTTTCAAGAGGTTAGCTATCCCTTGTAGCCTCCATGCACTAATCGGGACAGCTATGTCCCACGGATTGACGTTTTATGTCTATGTTTCTTGCTTTGCTAGCATCAATATGGTGAGGATTGACAGTCGGCCAAAATTTTGGAGTTGTTGCTTGGGACGAGGCAACCTAGACTAGAGAAAAACCCAAAGCATTCACTAAAACTTCCATTACTTCCTCTAGTTTTGACCAGAGTTAAACACTTTTCGACTTTATCATTGCTGAAGATGCTTGAGAGTAGGGATACTCGGTAAGGACCTTGGTAGCATTAAGAGTGGCTGGTAGGATTTGGTGAGGATTCCTTGAGACTAAGAATTAGTTGGTAAGGATAACACCTAGATAGAATTAGAGATTTGGGACTGAAAGTTGATTTTTTCCACATATGACATTCTTTTTTTTTGTTCAATAGGAGTAGGGTAAGTGAAAAATAGTCATGATTGCATCTGCTTTGACGTTCTCTAAAAAAACATCAAAAAATTATCAATTTTATCTTCGATGCTCCAAAGATAAACAAACTTGCCCACTATACAATTTAAAGTTTTTCAAGCACTGAGAGTGTTCAAACATATGAGAAAAGCCATCCAAAACCATGAAAGTAAAATTGGCTTGCAAAATAGGCAATCCTATCTTCGGCGCTCTGAAAATAAAAAGGGACTTTTTTGGGTTGAACTTAGGAAACTGAACTTGCAAGGTGATAGACCACTTGTTTTGACCCTCGTTATTAATTTTCGTACATTTTGAACCACTATAAAACCTAGTCGGCGGGCTCAAACTTGGTAAAAACTACCATTTGTGAGAAAATTGGAAAAATTAAAGTCATTTTATGGCCAAACATTGAAACCAAAGCATGGGTAAGCTTTAAGCAATGGGGAAAATCAGACTGTGAAATAAAATTTGGAAAAATTTCAAATTTTGGAGAATTTTATCTTTGGTGCTCCGAATATAAATTTTCTACCAGAGGGTGATCTTTGCAAAATTTTCAATTGACATAGCTTCATTTTAACATTATAGAGCTCTTGAGAAAGTTGGAACAACTTTGAAGATGTGTAAAGGCTTAAAACACCAAAACAGTTGGAAACCTTCAAAACTAGACAAAAAGGAATGATAAACAACTCACATACAGTTCAAACTTTATGAAACTTAGTGGAGAGACTGAAATTACATGTAAAAACCCAATAAAATCACCTGAGGAAAAAATCTCTTGAAATAGTGAAATTTTATCTTTGGCACTTCGAAGAGAAAACTTTTACCAAAAGGGTGATTTTTTTAATGTGACACCAGGATTACATGTGAAAACTCAAGCAAATCATATTGGACAAAAATCTCTTAAAATAGTGAAAGTTTATCTTTGGCACTGGAAGATAGCAATTTTATATTTGGTGCTCCAAAGATAGAAATTCAGAGAGAAGGGTGATTTTTTTCTTTTGACATTAGGGTTATCTTTGTCTCATCGCAGGAACCCCATTCAAGTGGTCAACTTCGGATTCCATTCTTAGAAAAGGTGTAGCCATCTTCGGTGCGCAGAAGATAGCTTGCACACATTAACATGATTTTGGCTCATTGAGTGAATTGAGTGATTAGTGATAAGAATTGTCAGATACTTTATGACTTCAAGTTAACAATTGGGCTTAAAGTGCTAGTGTAGACGAAATCACATCTTGGCAAGAAAGGGCAAGGCACGGCTCAGAAGCACCGTGTCTGAACCAAAGAGCATCTTTCCAAGTTTGATGTATCTATTAATTGCTTGTGTCCATTTATGAACTTGAGATCTTATAGGGTCTTACATAATCTCGGTATTTTGGGAGAAAATTTGAGTACAGCATCCACGGAAGAGAGCATAAACTAAGGGGAACCAACAAGAGTGAAGAATATTGGTTTTTTGACCCAATAGATAATAATTGCACTTATTATCTCTTGCTAGCCAGAGAAGGAATTTTTCACAATTTTTTGCTCATCAGTGTTAATAGACCCTTCATACAAATAGCCTAGCAAATTTGGAGTCATTTGGACATTGTTTGCTATTGGAAATTGGGTTTTTAGGAGTTGAGGTTACAGATTGGTCCTTTGGCTACGTTTGCAAAAGTGATACTGAAAATTTTGACCTAAAATTGAGAAACCTTTAAGATTGCAATGTTCATTATCTCTTCAGCTAGCAAGAATATCATTGTTCTAGCCTCATTCAAAAAGTCTTGTCGCAGTTCGGATAAAGAACACCAAATGAGCTAAAGATTGATTGTGCAAGCTACAAATTTGCAAGTACAACCATTTCATATTGAAGCTTGATTCAAAGTAATTTGGATCAAGTATCAAAAGACAAAGGGCACATGTGATTGCAGATTAAGCTATCTAGAGCCCTAGCTTTTCATTGTTTTAAAGGGTTGCAATCAATTCTAATGCATTTGAGCTAGAGTTTCCCAACTCTTGTGTGTCTAGAAAGCATTCAGCTTCCAGAATTTCTTTGGCACAAGCAATCTTTTCAAGTTGAGAAGGAGGAATTTTACCATGAAACAATAGAATATACTAGGGGATAGCTTTATAGACCAAACACAACATGGATTCAATCCAAGCGGAAAGTTCAAGTGTACCAGAGCCAACAAGTAGTAGTGGCAACATATGCACAAATGCAACAGAGCAAATTTTACAGCTTTATGGATACATTGGAGATAAGGTTTTGTGAACTAATCTAGAAGGCCATAGGTATCTTATGAGCAATAAAGGCAGCAAGGGAGCCAAGATCTTTTTTATTAGAGTAAATCCAGATCTCCAAAAAACTCCCAGATGTTTACAGACTTTAGTGGAGCCCCGTATTGCAAGATCAGTGCTGATAGAAGTTCAACAAATTGACCCAAGTGGTTATCTAGACATCTACACAAGCTAGCAAACCATACAATTGATGCATATGAAATCAAGATCATTGTACATGATTACAATGGTCAGACGTATAGTCGAGAGCCAGCAAACCATACAGTTGTGATGCATATGCAATCAAGATCATTGTACATGGATTACAGTGGTCAGACCTATAGTCGAGAGCCATGAATGGAAGAGCCATTCTAATTGGAGAACCAAGTCAAAGGTAGTATAAAGTTCAAGATGTATCAATCTACAGCTTGGTGCTAGGTGCTATGAAAGAAGATGTTGACAACTTGGTCAACATAGAAGCGAGACTTCTCAGCAAGAGCTTGAGCTTGAGATGGATGACCCAATTGAAATACCACCAATCATGGTGTATTTCTCAAATTGTGGAAGGAAAGGTAGACATTTTCCAGAGGATTGTCCAAGAGATCTGGACAACAGAGATATAGCAGCTGCAAAGCGAACTACAAAGAAAATTGGAAAAGACATTGCCAATGTAGGTGCATCTACCTTGTCTATTTTTATGCAATCAAATGTTCTTGCATTACCATTAGAAGCACCATTAAAATCACTGCAAGTTCAAAATCAATACAAAGATGCATAGGCTCCTGAAGAGCTTAAAATTGATCCTTTGAACAACAAATTCCTGTGTGAATTTATTCGGAGTATCCAACTACCAAAGTTTGAAAAGATTATTAGGTTTGCAAGTGATTATGTATCCACAACCACTAGTTAGCAATCATTCACGAGTGTAAGGAACACATCAAAGAGTATGAGGTTATCATTGTATGTCACCCATAATTCATATGCACACTATGTATACCGAGAAGGGAAACTGTACAAAAAGAGCTAACCAATATTTGAAATACCCACATACCATCTCATAGATTTATGTTAAGTGATAGATTAGGAATAATGGTTCATTTTAGAGGAAAGAATCTATTATAGCCCATCCTCTCTAGAGCTAATGACATTACCAAAGTGAAACCAAAAATTTGTTCACAGCTAAACTCTCATCCATCTAAAGTCAAGCTTTGATGTTGTGACCCGACCAGCAGATACTTTGATTGAAATCAACGTAGATATAGAGAAGAGTCTATAATCTATGATTCATTAGGTTGTGAAACCACATAAGCTCATATCATAGGAGACCCACAGGATAGAAAATATCAAGGTGAAGATAATGCTATCTATAGCTTGACTTGGGGAATCATATGTCATGTCTCATGGAGATACATAGGCAACGATACAAAAGGTTTGCAGATGCAAAAAGTGCTACACATAGTATGCCTTCATAGTCCCAAAAGGTGAGATTAGACCACAATCAAACAATCTTGAACCTATCTCATAGAGAAAGCTTTAGTGATCACCCTAGGAAGGGAGCAGCTGCAAATCCATCAAGCTCAATACTTGTACCAAGAAACACAGTATCAGTTAGGAGCCCTAGAACTTCTAGCCAGCAACCCTTTCAAAAACCATTAAAAGACCATATGGTTGTTGGAAGTTTCCAATTGACCTAGATACCAGCAAAATGTGAAGACAATTACCTATATGAAGATCATCAAGGACAGGAATTTCAGTTAACTTCCACAAGTCAAAGTCAAAAGCCAACAAATACCATAGTGTTCAAGCATTTGCATGTGACCAAGCTCTCTTATGCATATGGAGATGCATATGGCAATGAACACCATCAATTCCATAACTTTGTACAACCCCATATGGATGTTAAGCCTGAAGTCAAAGATTATCTCAAGTTGATGGAGAACCTCAAGCTACCAAAACAAGTGATGAATAGCTCAAATTTGACAAAAGCTAAAGTTCAAAAACCTACACAAAGGTCACCACCGAAATCTCCTCTAAAGAGACAAATTCTGCCAGTCAACATCAATTGAAGCAAGTGCTCAAAGCAAAGAAGATGCAAAAAATACGATTGACCCAAGGACACAACCACACCAAGCTCGGTCAATACAAAAAACAAAATCCCAAGAAGATCAAGTGCAACATTACTAGTGAGCATGAAGAAAAAATTTCAAGTTAAGTAAAGCTAGATTTTCAATTGGAGAAGAACCTCATGTCCTTTTGCAATTGGAAGAATTGTGGTCAACCACATATGGAAGATGATCCTGAATTCATTAGCATATCTAGAAACAAATGAGGAGAATGTTGGGGAATCATTTCCACAACCATTCAAATGAGTACAAAGACCATCATAGCCCAATTTCATGTGATCACAGAAAAATATGTAGTAGACAACATTATATTGTAATTCCATTGGCCAAGAAGGTTACAGAGATGAGGAGTTCAAACAAGATGCATTCTTCAAAGACAACAAAGAATGAAGACCAAGACTGGTCACCCACAGAAGACAGCACAATTAAATTTCAAATGGAGACCAATGCCAAAGCAAAGCTTATTGAAGATGACTCATCATCACCCAATAGAACCTCAGAAGAGCGTAAAGCAAATCAAGTATCAAGAAGTGCAGATCAAAGAAAGCAAACAACGACCATGAAAGCTCTTGAGGTGAGAATCCCATCAAAGAACAAAGTTAAGAAGATTGAGGTTACAGACAAACAGGAAGAAATAGGAAGTCTAAAGATCCCGACATTGCCAGTTGAATCAATAGATAGAAGTCCTAATGGAAAACAAAGTCTCAAATTACCTTCCATAGAGATCAAACTAGACCAGAACAAAACTATGGCAAAGGAAGACAAAAATCTTCAATAGAACCACCAATGAGAATAGTTAGAGTCCTCAATCCTCGGGGATTCACTCTATATACAAAATGAGATGCCACCTGCGAGCGAAAAACTTTGATAAAACCCCTATATACAACTCATATTAGGAAATATGACCCCCCGTTTCTACGCTTATACAACAATCAATGAAGAAAACTATCATACCCCTATCTTACATATAAAATCTAGGTCTCACATGATCTAATGGAGTAAAACTAGTCAAAGAGTGTGTAGCATAGTGGCTGGCAATGTACTAAGGAATCACTTCTATTGATAACTAGATGTACCCCCTCAATGTGTCTTAGTTTGACTTTCCAACTATGTGCTCGATCAGCCTGCACTTCGGCTACTCTCCAATTCTGGCCCATCCAAAGCTGGTATAAATCAACCCTTGACCTGCTCCAATCAGCCCTTATCTATGACTGACTGGATGCAAAACTTGATGTGTGACATGATTAAAAACTTTCCCTAAATTCATTCTCGTTCTAGTGCGCATCGGTGACCAATCCTTACAAGTAGTTAGTCAGGTCCTGCCCCCACCCCCACACCCCAATAAATATGATACCCCCCTCCCTTATTTTTCATATTGGGAGATAAATTATCGGGGGCCTGCCCCCAACTTATACGCTTATGTAACTTGTAAAAAACCCCCCTCCCCTGCACTTACATGGTGCGGTAAATTTTCCATGGTGAATCCCCCGGGTCCTCAATAATGCAAATGGAGCAAGTGTCTATTGGATAGAGAAGCAAAGTGAAATACTATTGCAGATAAAAAATCAAAGTGCAATATGATTATAGATAGCATCCAAAGAATACTCGAGATCAATCCAGGTAAAGAGGATAGAAAAGCAATGCTAGGTAAGGCTACAAGTCAAGAAGAAATGGTGGCTACTCTTAGCATCCAAAAGCATGAAGAGTAGGTAAAGTTTCAAGTAAAGCCTTCAAAAGACATGCTTGCAAATGTCATCCTTAGACATCAATGGTTAGACCAACACAAGGCCTATCTCCATGAATAATGAAAACTTTCTACGTAGTTTTTGATATATGTTTTGTTTGGGAGTCAACATGAGCCAAGGTGCTCTAACTCTTAGCTCAAAATTGGGCAAGACATCCTCTAAATTAGTCTTCATCATTTCGTCGATTGAACACTAACTGCCATACTGGCTATGAGCCACACATGCTGGCTAAGAGTCATTGGCAGATCTCGGGTATGACCCAATTTTTAGCATTCATTGGGTGATTGTTCTTAAGATCAAATAGGTCTACCCATTGGACTACACAATGACGTTAATGGACAAGCAAGAGTCTTGTCATTATGGATGTTTATGGTGTCATTTTTGCACAACATGGTTTCAGTGCGACACTTGAGTTGAGTTTTTGATAACCATAAACTCAACTCAGCTGATTTCTACCACGTATTTTAGATGCAACTACCATTGCGACAGCATGGCTGTCCATAAGAACAAGGCTTTCCACTTGTGTGGATCACCTGCTCTCTCTATAGCACTACGAGTGTCTATGGGCGCATTGTTTGGGGTAAGACCTGCAGGTGCTTACTAAATCACCACATAGGCATTGAGGATCACATTTTGATCTATTCCCTTTATACTCCCAAGGAAAGAATTCCACAATCTACCACGCGGTAGCGGAAAAATTCAACTTTTCAAGTTGATTCTCATCATTCTGTACACAGTTAACCATGTTGGCTACCGTTACCTGATAGTTGAGCAATTTCTACAAAGGGTCTTACCAAGGGGTTGACTACGTAGATGCTACCCAACGGGTTTGGATTGCGAAGGCAACACCCAGGGTTTCCAGTGCAATGTAGCTTGGTTTTTTCATAGGTGGGAGACGTGCTTCTATGCATTTGAATACGGCTAAGTGAACTTTCAGTTTAATCCCCAAGGCCATGCCAAGGGCAGGTTGAAACAATTATTTTGGGCCATAGTGTCCAATGTACATTATGATGTTATGAATCCACTTATCAGATTCGATTTGGTACATGTTGTCACATGGGATACAACATGGTCTAGGGACTCAAGGAGTTTGGTTTAGCTAGTGTGGAGCAATGAATGAGGGTCCCTGTCACTCTTGTCGCAGAGTGTTTAGAGTTACCTCCACACACAAGTACATCTTGTACTTGAAGGATGTTCTTTTTTTAGACATCCTTAGTTGAGACATATTCCACTTGTGGCGAATATGAGTCTCTGGGACTGACATTAGTGCCCCTACTTCAAATATTTGTCGTCCCTAGGTGCGGGTCCAATTTGTTTTCTAGACCATTTTCAACACGACGTATCAGGAGAAATTTCAGTGGCCAAAAATTGTCGGATACTTAGAATGACTTGTTAAGCTACAAGTGTTGTTAAACAATATTACAAATAGTTGTTTTACATATAGAAAGGCTATGAGTTGTTAATGAAAAAGTTTCATTGTTTGTACCTAGAAGTGATCATTGTTTCACCTTCTATTATGGTTCAGATGTTTCAGCAAGGCTTGCAAATGATTGCAACTAAAAGTATTTAGTTTCTTTTCAGAACTATTTCCATTCCTCTTTAATGTGTGCTAGGTGCATCACATTTGCCATAAGTATGGGCAAGGATGATCATGGATATACAGGTTCGGATCTATTTTTTGCTAAATGCATGCACACTAGGTGTTATGAGCCCTAGTGTTTAGCAAATTCTTATTTGGAACTGCATGCGTATTCATCAAGTTGTTACTTATGAAGCATTTTGCACTCTGTGTGCAGTATATGTATGAGATTACTTTTGGGTCTACTAATCACCAATAGAGGTCATGGCTCGGTTTGGGTGTTTGTGGATTTTTCAAGTTAACCACAATGGTTATTCCGGACATTGTTGATTCCTTAGCAATGTATACGATATTGTGATTCCTATTTACCAGTCATCTGGGAAGACTGTCCATAAACCATGGGGGAAACACACCTCTGTACTGTCAGTTATCCAAGGGGACAGGCACAATTACAAAGTGTAATCTTGGGCTACAAGATATACAAAGTGTGTACATTAGCACCAAGAACTCCAATTAATAATCATTTACTGCTCTACTTGGAATTTACTTACTATCAGTTAACGCATGTTTGTGACTAACTTTAGTCTCTTCATGTTTAAATCAGGCTCGCAACCTCAGTGAACACTAGTTATGGTGGGGTTGTTTACTGATGAAATTGGAGATCAAGTCAAGGACTTACACTTGGCTGATGAGTTAGGTCAGCAAGTTACTTTCACGGAACATGAAAAGCGGTACTCTTTCAGGTACATCTTTGTCGTGATAACTCGTTTAGCATGCTCATGTGCATTCTAAATGGAGTCTACACACTAGATGGTTCCAAATGGAAAACAATGTGTGTGTACGTGTCTGTCGCACGTGTCAATGCAAGGAACTTGCCGATACACTGTGTGCGAGCCACAAATGGCTCCAAGCACGCCACTAGCTAGCCTAAACTAGTAAGCTCAAAGATGATGATGGTGTGTCACTCACTGCTCTACACTTGCTATCGTGGAGGATTCCTCACCGCGAAGAAGAAGGAGCCGCCGTTGCACCGCGCTCAACCGCTTCGCCGCCGCCATGTTGTCGTCTCAATGCTCGAGCGCACTCTCTCTCTCTCTCTCTCTCTCTCTCACACACACACACACACACACACACACACACACACACACACACACACACACACACACACACACACAAACACACACACATACACATACACACAAACACACACACATGCATACACACACACACACACACAAGGAGAAGAAGAAGAAGAAGATGGAGATGGAGCAACAGCACTCTTCAATTGCACAAATGAGAGAATGTGTGATTTTTACGTTAGGTGACTTTCGTATGAACTCGCCCCATTCACACTTGGGCGCCCATACTTAGCCAACTAACCCTTGAATGTTCCTGTTAGAGTGTGTCTCTGATCAGCGATCACTCTACCCTTTTTCTATTGGACCAACAAGCCCAGTCCTTGACTCTACTAAATAAATAATACGGCATCTGTCGTAGGTGATAGGGTGTCTGTGAGCCATGAGGGTTAAGATGGCCCCCTTCCTGATGTAGATTCCATCCTCGGAAGCTATTTAGTTGAAGCTCGTTCGTCAAGGTGGAACAGCATTTGAGATGAATGTCCTTAGCCTTCTTCAGTCACTGCAAAATCAAACAACATTGGCACAGTAATTACATTCTCATATATAATTAAAAATCATATGCAGTTGTAGATAGACAAACTAATTGGTAACAAAATTTTAAACCATTATTGCAATATAATCAAATGCATAAACAGTTGTAAAGGTAAAAAGTTAAACAAGTCTGGGGTCGCTAATTTAACAATCGAAAGTCACTAAAGATCGACTATTAATACCATGGGCAAGCTTCTCAATTTTCTCTCGTCAATTAAGTTGTTTAATCGCGAGAGCCAAGTATTTCATGTCCGAGGGCTGACTAGAGGCTATACCTAGAAGACCTTGTAGTTAAGCTACGATAAAAGGAATTGCTCATGAAATCATCGCCTAACTTATTTCCTTTTCTTTGAGCCCCCAAAGTCTTTTCATATTGTTTCAATTTTGATGTGTGTGCTTATTTTGTATGCCTTGGGTTTTTTGCTTTTCAAGGAAAAGCGCCCACACTGGGAACCTCTAGGGCTCTAGTACCATTAGGCGATACATGTGAGTGAAGTACCAAATCAAGCTAAGACTTCTCTTCCAGCTTAAGATTTTACATTGTGGCACTTTGATTTTTTATTTTTATTTTTGTTCGTTTTCAGCATTTTAATTATGTAACTTTGGGGGGTCATATAACACTATTACCCTCCCTAGGCTCATCACACTAGTAAACTCCCTTTATAATACTTAAGCTAAAGGTCAATAGGGACTAAGCCCACTAGAAAGCCCTAGTACATTGCACACAATGCTGCCTAAATCAAATTAAGAACCTAAGTAACCATAGATTATTAGGAAGGCATTCCCCATCGTATTAAGTGAAGATCTCTAACACCTAGCTTGGTCAAACTAGCTTAGTCGGACTGCTTGATTTTCAAACCTAGACAAGTTATTACGATAAAAAATTACATTGAATTTAATGTTTGATACTAAGCAAATGCACTGAATATTATGCTACCAATCACAATTAAAGCAAACAAACATGGATGCAAAAAGATAAGGGGCAATGCTAATGGCCAAGAAACACCTGTTTGTGTTGATGGTCATGCTTGATTGGAAGTGTGAATGAGAAAAAAATTCCATGAAGGTCCAAATCCTAACAACAGCAACACATTCCTGTACACACGAGGAAACACAAAGAATACCTCTAGAAGGCACATCAGTGGGAAGAGAACTTTGCTAATCACTAAACTCTAAAACAGAAACACTCCTATCATACTAATCTTATCTACCCTCCATCACTCGAGTGATGACGATCAAAGGTGTTTGATGACATAGGTTTCTATTTCAATGTACCGGCTGTGAATGTGTAGGTATGGTCAATGTTTTGACTTTTAATGTGCATACTCGTTTGCTATTTCTCTTGCTCTTTACTATTTTTGTTTTTTGTGAGTATAAGGCTTTATATATACATTCCCTACGATTGGTGATTGAGAGGTCATAGTGAGGCGGTCCGGGGCGGGCAACAAGAAGAGCAACCTCTAGACACCCTTCAAGGCTCCCGTGCTGCTCAATGGGGCTGGGGCACAACACAACCCAAAACAACAAACCCCCAGCCAAATCCCAACTACACAAGGGGCACCACCTAGTTTAAGAGCGAACTAGGACACAAAAGAGGAGAATCGTTAGAGCAACCCACAAACAAGCAAGTAATTTACACTAACCCTAACACCAATGGAACACTCTCACACACTAAAGCACGAGAATACGCATCATTATTGTCCATTACTTCATGTTGGAAGGGAGACAAAGTATCCAAGCTTAGTCCAAATCCACCCTCCTTGATTCAGCAAATGTTGGGCTTACACTAGTAGGAGAAATGATAGATTTCCTACTCTCAATTGAATGATCACTCTCTCTCTTACAATGGCATAGAGTTCCCTTGCTAATCCCCTATTACAACACATGCACATGCATAAGACAATGAGCTTCCACTCAAGAGCTCCTTCTAGAGAGGTTGAGCTTGGCTTCTCAAGCTATAGCATAGTGCTCTTGCTTATGGCTCCCTCCTTTTGTGCTAGCTACACCCTCCTTTTATAGCAATTTTGAAGGCTAGGGTTACTCCTCTAACCATGGTTGGGTTAGATTTTCAGCAATTTATCTAATTTCTTTTGCTTGGAATTATCAAGAAGTTGGTGGGGAAAGAGAGAGGAGAGAGATGGAGGTGATAGGACTTTTCATAGTGGGTTAGTGTTAGTAGAGTTAGTATTAATTTACAAATGGAATTGGATATTTACAATGGGAGTATCCATGTAGGATACAAATAAGGAAGAAAAACTCTTAAGAGGTAAGAAAAGGTGGATTTCTTACAAGGTTGATGCTCCAAGTGTCTTGAGTAGGGCCAATTTTGACGCTTGTTGACGCTCCACTAGCTTTGACGGTACATTTTTTCTCCACTCTTGACCTTCCTTGAGAGACAAGGTAATTGAAGCTGAGTAATCAACCACCATGATGCTGTCTTTTAAGAGAAGAGGCGGAATTTTGTGGTTTTTTTTATAGATATGGGTAAATTGGAGGAGGAAAAATGAGACTAGGTGGTCAATTTTGGAATGGAATTGTGTGTGGGAGGTATGAGTTCACCATGGTTTCTCTTATTCTTCAAGGTTGAGGAGAAGGTGAGTAGGGTGCAGAGAGGAGTGGTGAGAGAGGTGGGGATGATGAGTGGAGAAGTGTGTGTGAAAGAGGAAAATGATAAAGTGGAAGAGAGAGTGTGGCTGCATAGCATGGGAAAACTGGGGTCCACTAATAAAATCATAGCTCACAGCTCGTAGCTTAAAAAAATATGAAAAAATTTGAGGCAAAAGTTCAGCCCACGAGCTACAACTTTTGTTTGTATCACCTTTTCAAATTCGGAGAGCAAGTGAACTTTAAAAATTCAGCAAAACCGACCGTTTTTTTCCACTGCACAAGGTCCTTGTGGGGTCCTTCTTTGGATGATTCTTTTGAATACCTCCAAGAGTGAGCCCTCCATAGTGCATGTATGCATGCCACCTACCCTTGACCTTATTTGGTAGGTCTATAATTGAAGATATTGTTGAGATCATGATATAAGTGAATAGTACAACTAAGAAAATCAAATATTGAGGGGTCTAAAAAATATGTACATGTCAAATATAAATAATATAGGTGGAAAAATATAAAGGGGTCAAAATAAATCTCTCTCATTATAAGTCTACCATAAAAAGATGAATATTTTTGGTGGTCTAATTTATGAGAGTAATAAAGAATATATGTAGGAAGGAAAAAATCACAATAGTGAAAAAAATATACACATAAATAGAACTAGTTTTTTTGGATCTTTGTTGGGGTGGAGTTACACCAAATATAAGAGAAGCTTACATGAAAATATTTCTATATGGAATAAAGAGTATAAAAAATGGTAAGAAAAATTGTGGTAATGGTGAGGCAATGTACAAAGCATAAATAACACACACCTAGGTAGAAATATTTAAATAAATACCAAAATAATTATGAAAAAATCTTTTATTTAGGCCCTATATACAAAGAAATATTTACATACGCATGGGCCATAATATACTTATATTTTTTATTTTATTTTTTGGCTCAACTAGCCCAATGCCTAGCTAATTGAGGGTTTTTTATTTCAGTAAGGAGATATGGGAAAAGTCCCGTGACTCACGCACGCCTATGTACAGTGAAATGGTAGGGATAGCCACAGTGTTTGGGTGATTTTGGTAGGGTGAGGTAACTCACTGTGGCAATTACAAAGAGCCGAAAACGGGCTATCATTAGCCCTCCCCCTGGATGATGGTATATTCATGTACCATCATAGAGCATCTTTTCCAAAGAGAGTGCTTCAGAGTCCTTGACGAGATCTTTATTGTTTGGCCCCTCAAAATTTTGGCTAGAGTTACACTCATGCTTCATGTAACAATACTTACATGAGACAGTGGCCTTTTGACAGATCTTTGGTAGATCCTTTGGTAGAAGGCGACTCAAATAGGGCTTCAAGCGATACCCGTTTACTTTCCTAGAGTGCTCTTTACCATTCAAGTCCATAAGATGATAGTAACTTGAATTGAAAGCCTTCTTGACTATGTATGGCCCTTGCCATCTTGTTTCAAATTTGGCATCAAAACGATTATCGAGTCGATTGTCATACCTTAGCACAAGATCTCCTTCATTGATGCCTTTGTCCTTCAGTTTCTTGTCAAGCTTCTCCTTTGTCTGTGTGGCTTTCCTCTTATAGCACTCGTATGCTGCTTCTCTTTTCCACTCAAGCTCAGCTAACGTAAGAAGTCGATCCATCCATGCTTCTTGATCATCTTGTGCTGATTTGCCATGAAGTCGCATTGTTGGAATGTTTAGCTCAATTGGCTGTAAAGCCTCTTGACCATAGACCAAGTGAAATGGTGTGAACTCCGTGGCTTCCCTATATGTGGTTCGATACGCCCACAAGGCACCATCCAAGAAGTCATCCCACAACTTTGTCTTGTTTTTCACCATCTTTCTAATGATGCCTGCAATGACACCATTAGCTTTTTCTACCAAACCATTTGATTGGGGATAGTAGGGTGTACTGTGACGATGTAGAATGCGAAGTTCTTCACAGACTTCTGTGAGCAATCCCTTTCTAAACCCTGGACCATTATCAAAAACAATCTCCAAAGGTGTGCCAAATCTACAACAAATGTGAGTGTAGACGAATTTGCTCACTGTCTTCTCATTTACCTTTGCCACACTTTGTGCTTCCACCCACCTAGTCATATAGTCTACAGCCACTAGAATGTAGAGTTTACCATTTTTTGTCCTAGGCAGAGGACCCATAGCATCAATGCCCCACTTTTCAAAGGGTCCATTTGCAAGCACGATTTGCCTTGGACCATAAACCAATCTTCTATTCCCATTTACCTGACAATTGTGACAACTTTTACACCAATGTTGGACATCCACATGCAGACTTGGCCAAACATACCCCGCAAGCAAAATCTTCTTCATAGTTAATTCTTGGGCAAAATGACCACCACATGCTTCTTCATGCAAACCTTTTAGAATGGCTGGAATTTCCTCAATAGTTGGTACTCTTCTGCATACTTGATCCCTCCCTCTTTGATAGAGGGAGCCTTCTAGGAAGAGATATGCGCTTGCCTTCTTCATGAGTCTCCTCTTTTGAGCCTTCGTGAAGTCTTGTGGAAACTCGCCCTCCAAAATGTAGCTAATAATGGGAGTCAATGACTCCAATCCCTGGTATCTCGGTTGCTTGACAGTTGCTGCCACCATGATGATCTGCACTTCTTTCTCAACACATGTAACTACTTGCTGTGCAAGTAAATCGGCATCTTCATTCTGTTTCCTAGGAATATGATATAGTTGCACTTCTTCAAACTGATTAAACATCCTACGAATGGCATGAACTTTTGTCCTTAAGCTTTCATTCTTGCATGCCCAAATGCCTAAAATCTGTTTAACAATGAGAAGTGCATCTCCCTTTACCATGAGACATTTTATCCCTTGGCCAATGCACATCTTCAAACCATGAAGTAGTGTGTCGTATTCTTCTTCATTGTTGCTAGTTGAACATGGTAGATTGACCTTCTCTTTCATGACCACCTCTCCACTTGGGTTGAGCAACACTAGCCCTCCCCCTGCTTTTCCTGTGGCTCGACGAAAAGCTCCATCAAAGAACAAGGTAAAATCATTAGGAATACTTTTTGGTGGTGGTAATGGTAGGGTCTTTACTTCAGGCACCTTAATCTCCTTTTCATGCACCCTATAAGTGAGAATCCCTACCAATTGTGCACGCACACTATCTTCTACCTTGAAAGAGTATTGAAACTCTTGCAACTCCATAATCCACTTTGAGATCCTAGTACTAAGATTCATTTGAGATGACACCCAAGGGAACAAATTCTCTGTGGTGAGAATTACAAAAGGTTTTGGGAGCAAGTAGGATCTAAACTTCCTTATCGCAAACATGAGAGAAAGCATCATGAGTTCTGCCTCCGTGTAGCCTCTCTCCAAAGCATTCATGACCCTACTAGAAAAGTAGATGGGTCGCATCCTGGTACTGTGGGGATCTTGTTGTAATAAAACTGCACCAATTGTTTCCTTCCCAACACTAGAGCTAACAAAAAATGTGTACTCCCAACATGGAGGTATGAGTGTTGGTAGCTCTGACAAAATGACTTTAATGTTACAAAAGTACTCTTCAAGCTCATCAGACCATGCAAATTCTACTTGTTGTGTCAACTTTTGCAAAGGATGAAGCAACTCCGAAGCTAAGTGAATAAAGCGTGACATATACTTCACTTTTTGAATGAATGATATGACCTCTTTGAGATTCTTGGGTGAGGGGAGCTCAATAAGAGCCTTTGCCTTTGAAGGATCCACCTCAATGCCTTTATAGGAAACCTTGTGACCAAGCAAGATCACTTCATCCTCAGCTATGTGACACTTGTCGGGGTTGAGTTGACCTCCCATGTCATAGAGCTTCTTTAAACCTTCTTCTACCCTTTGTAGATGCAATGATTTTGAGCTATAAATGCAAAAATCATCAATAAAAACCCTAATGGACTTTCCAAAGAATGCTTGAAACACCATGTTCATGAAGCGTTGGAAAGTTGCAGGAGCATTTGTCAGGCCAAATGGCATGACTCTAAAAGCATAACAACCCCAAGGAGTGATAAAGGTTGTTTTCAATTGATCCTCCAATGCGATACCTATTTGAAAGTAACCCGAGTAGCCATCACACACAGTGTACTTCTCATGACCAGCTACTTCATTTAGTATCTCATCCTGAAATGGGAGGGGAAAGTGATCTCTTTTTGTTGCCTCATTGAGTGGACGGTAATCCACACACACCCTCCACTTTCCGTTTTTCTTAGGGGTTAGAACAACGGGAGAGACCCACTCTGAATTCTCCACTGGATAAATGAAACCTGCTGCTAGAAGCTTTCTTACCTCCTTGAGTAAAGCCTGCTCCTTGATGACTCCTAGCCTTCGTAGCTTTTGAGCCTTAGGTGTGGTCTCTGGCTTCAACTCAATCTCGTGTTGAACAACATCTACCCCACGCACATCGGTGTAGTCTTTAGCAAAAAGCCTCGGAAATTTCCTTAGCACACATTTGAACTCCTCTCTTTCATCCTTTGTAAGTGTTGTAGACAACATACCTTCTAACATTCCTTCATCTTCCACCTTTTGGTTCTCTTGGGAACCTACCTCTTCCAAGCCTTGACAAGAGGTCTCTTGGTTGCTTGGCTTAAACCTTACCCCCATGACTTCGATGGAAGACTCCTCTTCAGTAATGCTGCCGCTACTTTCTTCTTATGAAGTGCTATCGGTCCAACCTTCTTCCGTCTCACTTTGAGATGATTCTTCATGGAGCTCCTCTTGGCGTTGCTCCTTTATGTCAAAGACAACCTTCTTATGATTGTCATTCGTGCAAATTAATTTCCCACTCTCCCAATCCTGCAAAGCTCGCATTTTCATTAGCCATGGTCTTCCTAGGATAAATGGATAACCACTTCCCTTGGTCGACATAACATAAAAATCCACCGCTTTCTTAATGCCAAAGGCCTCTACAAAGACATTTTTACAAATGCCTACACACCTAGCCTTGCTATTGTTTACCATCTTGACTTTGATTTCAGGTGTCTCATGGATGTGCATGCCTAGTCTTTGCATGAGTCCCTCTGTCATGATGCAAATTTGTGCACCCCCATCCACTAGACCTTTCCTAACCAATCTTCCTTTGATGTAACAGTCTAGCACCGGTGTAATGTCCTCATTCATTTCAGCTTGTGCAATTTTTACAACAGGCACACTCTCTTTTACCTTTCTCCTAGTGCTAACTGCCCTTGTTAAATCCCTCCTAACTTGTGGACATAATGCAAGAAATTGAGGCCATGAAATATCAGGACCCTTACCTCTCATGTCTTCCAACAAGTTGTACGGAGCCATACCATGTCCAAGAGGGAAGTCTTGGAGTTTGATACGACGTCGAGTCCTCTTGGTTTCCTTGGTCTCCTTTGCCTTTTTGCCTTGTCCATGGTCACTCTGTGATGTGACTCCTTCTTTCTCTTTACCTTTCCCTCGGCCACGCTTAATGCCATTGGCTTCCATGTCAACCTCATTTGAATTTGTCACCTCTACCACATGCACATTTGGATCTAGCAAAGGTGGAACTCCTTCTACCCCTTGTGGAGGTGGTCTTGGTCCATTTGGCCTTTGTAGAAGCCTTGGTTGTTGACCAGCTCCTTCTCCTGCATTCATCACTAGGTAATTCAAGTTAGGTCTCCCTGGCTCTCCACGGGGCCAAGGACAATTATACATCCCATGTCCAGACTCTCCGCAATTCCAACATTGCAAGACTCTCCTAGTTCGTGGCTCTCTCTCTTCTGACTTCTTTGCTTGTCCCTTTGGACCTACAGCTTGTGCAAGGTGAATTGACAGGCTGCTTAAAGATTCATTTAACTTCTCAATCACTTCAGTCGTTACCTCAGGAAGCTCCCTAGATGTTGATGCTTGTGACTTACCTTTGGGTCTAAGAACTTCTATTGGAACCTCTCCCCTTAAGCACTTGAGTTTTCTATACTTCTCAGCAGCCCTAGTTTCAGCTGCATCAAAGGTAGCAGGTGCACCCGCCTCAACTTTTACCTTAAGTTCAGGAAAGAGTCCGGCTATGAACCTCTCCTTCTTTAAAAATTCTGCACCATCACCAGGGTTAGCAACATTTCGTATCCATAGAGCCCAAAGACGTAGAAACTCTTGCTTGTACAAGTAGTAGTCATCTAAGTCTTTTTGCTTATGAGAAACAATGTCTTGCCATAGTTTTTGAGTGTTTTGGGGATCAAAGAAGTATCTCTTAAAACGATTCAAAACTTCTGTGTAATTCCCCTTAACTTCCTCAGGCAAAGAGTCAAACCAAGTACTAGCATCTTTCCTAAGGACCACCTCAAACATTTCTACACGTTCTTGATCGGTTACTATCCTCTTGATACGGCAAGACATCTTGAAATTTGCTAAAAATAATTCTGCATCCTCTCCAGGCTCTCCAAAGAAAAGAGGATATCCAGACATTTGGCGTTGGCTCTCCATTATTATGAAAGATTACAACACGAGTTACAATAAGGGATACAATAGAGATTTAGAACCACTCGCCTGCAAATGAAGAAGTGATAAAATACCACTCTAGGTTTTCTTCTTCAGCTATCCAAGCTTCAATAAGGTCTCGATTTGTTTGATCAAAACAAAAAGGTAGACTATTGATGAGCTCTAAGAAGGGTTGAAATTCTTCAAAGCTAAGGCGATAAACAGAAATCTCTAGAACTTCATTTTCTGGATCCAAAAGAGCAACCACGTCCCAAGTGATAAATTGCACTTGCTCTACAATTCCCAACGCACAAGCGGTTTGTATAAAAACTAGATCTTCATGCTCGTCGAAGGCCGTGAGAAAGTAGCAATTGACTAGGAGCTCCTTTCCTTCGAGTTCCACACAGTCGGAGTGAGGCAACCTTCTCACAATTTCATAAAGAACATCCTCATCAAGTCCAATCAAGTTTGCAAGATTTAAAGACTCCACTTGTGCTACAAAATTCCTGGACAAAAACTCCTTAGGATTATGGTTAAATCATTCAAAAGCATAAAGAGATTTACAATGTTTCTATGAACAAAGTGTCATAGAAAGTAGAGAAGGATGAGAATTTATACAAATTTGCAATCTTCTCTATGCTCTCTTTATTAAGACAAGCTCTGAATAGCTCCCTATCTCCTTTGTTGAAAGCGAAAGGAAGACTATTAATAAGACGCAAATGAGGGAAAAATTCACCAAATGTGAGTCTATGAAGCATGAACTCTGGCCGCAAGTTTCCTGAAGAGTCTTCCTCAATGGTGAAATGCACTCGCCAAACGCCAAATTTCACTCTATTTACCAATCTTAGGGCACACACTAGTTGGATGAATGCGCGGTCTTCCTTAGTGCCCAACAACAAGAGGAAAATGGAATCCACGCGTAGGACCTTCCGTCTTAACTTCACCACCCTCTTGTTATGAGGGAGACGCCTTACTACTTGCTCCTGCAACTCAATTGGTAATAGAGCTAGATCTCTAAGGATTGAACTTTCACTGCACACACATTCCCAGTTAGAACAAATGATCGTTTTTTTGTTTCTTGTAACAACTTGGACAAAGAAAAAACAAACATACACACTATTTTGCCGGGCTGCACTTCATTTTAAAATAAAATGAACACATGTACATCAAAAGAAGTGTGGTAGTTGATGAGAGGTAGAATGACAGGGTTTGGTGATGCAAGAATTTCTCCTGCTCTTTGGGCACCAAACATGAACACCATTCGTTGTTGAAAATGGATCTTTCTACTAATTGCAACGTTTATTCTAATGTGTGCAGTAAAATGAAAGGGAAAAACCTCTATTCCTGGGCCATTATCCATGGCCTATGCATGTCCTAATGCTTAAAATAACACAAAAATATAGACGTCCAAGCTAATATCGTACCTAATGAGAGGCAAAATAAAAGGATTTACCGAAGTGTTTATCTCGGCTAACCTAAGAGGACCTAAAATTCTACGAATTACTTGCTGAAATTGCAACTTAGTACTAACAATTATGTGTACCTTTTACCTTGCAATGGGAATGAAGGGATCATACAAATTCTCGTGATTCATGCAAGCTACTTGATTATGCTAAAGCTTGAGCCTTCACAAAACATACACAAGCATTTCCTCAGTGGGGGCACCAATTTGAGGCGGTCCGAGGCGGGCAACAAGAAGAGCAACCTCTAGACACCCTTCAAGGCTCCCGTGCTGCTCAATGGGGCTGGGGCACAACACAACCCAAAACAACAAACCCCCAGCCAAATCCCAACTACACAAGGGGCACCACCTAGTTTAAGAGCGAACTAGGACGCAAAAGAGAAGAATCGTTAGAGCAACCCACAAACAAGCAAGGAATTTACACTAACCCTAACACCAATGGAACACTCTCACACACTAAAACACGAGAGAGAGAGAGAGAGAGATGAGAGAGAGATGGTGCTCGGGATGCTTTGAAGTGTATCGTTAATGATCAAGCAAACATAAATATATATATATGTAAGAAAGAGAGAGAAAGGGGGAGGGGGTGCTTGTTGCATTAATACCTTCTTACAAATCTGTCATGACAAATCAAAGTGAGATTAGTATTTGTTCACATAGCTTGCGTAAATTTCACCACAACACATCACAAAAAAAGCCACCCCAATCACTGTCTTAAGGCTAGGGGAGTCCTCTCCACCCTGTCGCCCTCTTACAGTATGTGGGATTTATGGCTAGATTGATGACAACACCAGAGACAAGCTATCAAGAACTTAACAAAAAACACCAAGACACTTACGCATCATTGTTGTCCATTACTTCACGTTGGAAGGGAGACAAAGTATCCAAGCTTAGTCCAAATCCACCCTCCTTGATTCAGCAAATGTTGGGCTTACACTAGTAGGAGAAATGATAGATTTCCTACTCTTAATTGAATGATCACTCTCTCTCTTACAATGGCATAGAGTTCCCTTGCTAATCCCCTATTACAACACATGCACATGCATAAGACAATGAGCTTCCACTCAAGAGCTCCTTCTAGAGAGGTTGAGCTTGGCTTCTCAAGCTATAGCATAGTGCTCTTGCTTATGGCTCCCTCCTTTTGTGCTAGCTACACCCTCCTTTTATAGCAATTTTGAAGGCTAGGGTTACTCCCCTAACCATGGTTGGGTTAGATTTTCAGCAATTTATCTAATTTCTTTTGCTTGGAATTATCAAGAAGTTGGTGGGGAAAGAGAGAGGAGAGAGATGGAGGTGATAGGACTTTTCATAGTGGGTTAGTGTTAGTAGAGTTAGTATTAATTTACAAATGGAATTGGATATTTACAATGGGAGTATCCATGTAGGATACAAATAAGGAAGAAAAACTCTTAAGAGGTAAGAAAAGGTGGATTTCTTACAAGGTTGATGCTCCAAGTGTCTTGAGTAGGGCCAATTTTGACGCTTGTTGACGCTCCACTAGCTTTGACGGTACATTTTTTCTCCACTCTTGACCTTCCTTGAGAGACAAGGTAATTGAAGCTGAGTAATCAACCACCATGATGCTGTCTTTTAAGAGAAGAGGCGGAATTTTGTGGTTTTTTTTATAGATATGGGTAAATTGGAGGAGGAAAAATGAGACTAGGTGGTCAATTTTGGAATGGAATTGTGTGTGGGAGGTATGAGTTCACCATGGTTTCTCTTATTCTTCAAGGTTGAGGAGAAGGTGAGTAGGGTGCAGAGAGGAGTGGTGAGAGAGGTGGGGATGATGAGTGGAGAAGTGTGTGTGAAAGAGGAAAATGATAAAGTGGAAGAGAGAGTGTGGCTGCATAGCATGGGAAAACTGGGGTCCACTAATAAAATCATAGCTCACAGCTCGTAGCTTAAAAAAATATGAAAAAATTTGAGGCAAAAGTTCAGCCCACGAGCTACAACTTTTGTTTGTATCACCTTTTCAAATTCGGAGAGCAAGTGAACTTTAAAAATTCAGCAAAACCGACCGTTTTTTTCCACTGCACAAGGTCCTTGTGGGGTCCTTCTTTGGATGATTCTTTTGAATACCTCCAAGAGTGAGCTCTCCATAGTGCATGTATGCATGCCACCTACCCTTGACCTTATTTGGTAGGTCTATAATTGAAGATATTGTTGAGATCATGATATAAGTGAATAGTACAACTAAGAAAATCAAATATTGAGGGGTCTAAAAAATATGTACATGTCAAATATAAATAATATAGGTGGAAAAATATAAAGGGGTCAAAATAAATCTCTCTCATTATAAGTCTACCATAAAAAGATGAATATTTTTGGTGGTCTAATTTATGAGAGTAATAGAGAATATATGCCAGAAGGAAAAAATCACAATAGTGAGAAAAATATACACATAAATAGAACTAGTTTTTTTGGATTTTTGTTGGGGTGGAATTACACCAAATATAAGAGAAGCTTACATGAAAATATTTCTATATGGAATAAAGAGTATAAAAAATGGTAAGAAAAATTGTGGTAATGGTGAGGCAATGTACAAAGCATAAATAACACACACCTAGGTAGAAATATTTAAATAAATACCAAAATAATTATGAAAAAATCTTTTATTTAGGCCCTATATACAAAGAAATATTTACATACGCATGGGCCATAATATACTTATATTTTTTATTTTATTTTTTGGCTCAACTAGCCCAATGCCTAGCTAATTGAGGGTTTTTTATTTCAGTAAGGAGATATGGGAAAAGTCCCGTGACTCACGCACGCCTATGTACAGTGAAATGGTAGGGATAGCCACAGTGTTTGGGTGATTTTGGTAGGGTGAGGTAACTCACTGTGGCAATTACAAAGAGCCGAAAACGGGCTATCAATAGAAAGAAGGATAAGAGGGAAATAATTCAATAGGCTGAGGTGAATGAAGACTTCCCCCCTTCCTTGGGTAGGTCATACTGTTTGAAATGTGCTCGTCACCCTTTGAAACCATTTGTTCCAGTTGGTAATAGGTGAGGATTTTTGCCAATAGTTTTCTATTACCTTAGGTGCCTCATCGAGTTGCAAGGATGGTAAGGTACTCTCCCAGGATCGAACTTGAAGTGGTTCAGCAAGTGATTCTTGAAAACTGGGAGGTGTGGATTCCTTTGTAGCTTTATGGAGGTCCACTATTGTAGTGGAGGCTGTGGAGAAGATTTTACCTCTATGGATGCATTACATGAGGACTGCCCCCTTCCTGAGCTAGGTGAAACAAATTATTCTTTCTTCGGTACCCAAACTAGGTCTGTGGTGGCGGGTGTGTAGCATTCTGTGATTTTTCCTTTCCGGAATCGTCAATTTGTTTTGGAGCTACAGGATTGGGCGCACATGGGTCAGGTGACAAGTAAGAACACAATCTACGTTTTGGCACCCAGATTTGATTATTTCCAATAGTCGTTTAGGAATCCACCGCCATGTTTTCTTACATTTTTTGGGGTGAGTGGGATGTTTCTTACAAGGCTTTTGTTTTTTAGCACTAGCTATGGTCACTAAAGATTCTTTAGGGACCCACTTGTATGTTTTCTTCGTTATATTAGGATGAGTCTTGTCATAAGCCATATGCATTGCTTGTAGCATATTTAAGGGTACGGGCATTTCATCCCCCTTAGGTGTTACCCAGGTCATCCCCTTGTTTCCCCAAGTGTCTATGGTTGTTGCTAGGTGGACCCAATCCACATTGTCTGACTCACTCATCCCAGGTAGTACATCCATATAAGGAGAATATTCCCCAA
Organism: Adiantum capillus-veneris; assembly: GCF_014529385.1. NCBI lineage: Eukaryota > Viridiplantae > Streptophyta > Polypodiopsida > Polypodiales > Pteridaceae > Adiantum > Adiantum capillus-veneris. Next base: position 98,233,340 of record NC_140960.1, on the reverse strand, counting down.
CATCAATGTCCGCTTTACACGTGTAACAATACTGCAATGGGGCTGAGTGAATTGTGGTGTCAGATCTATGATCAATTAAAAACCTGTTTCCTAGAGGATGTGCTCGACTAGTTACAAGATCCACTCGAATGACAGAATCTCAGAACTGCAAGTAGACATGGTTTTTAGACCAGTCATGCACCATTTTTGCTTCCCTCATGAAAGGACGTCCCAAGATCATCTCAAATTCCATAGTGTGCTTGGAGAAATCCATAACAATGAAGGTAACTCTAATTTTATGTCCAAAGACCTTGATCTTGATATCTTCTAGCATCCCAATAGGTTTAACAATAGACCCATTGGCCATCTTCACTACTATGGTTGTGGTCGCAAGGTGAGGTCTTCCCATAGTTTCTTATCAATTTTTAGTCACAATGCTAACCCCAGCGCCACCATCAAGGATTCCCTTCACAATAAATCCGTTAGTAGTGATTGGTATGGTCACACTAGATTCATCACCCTCAAAGTATTGTCCCAACTTGTTAACATGTATTTCTATAACAAGGTTCTCATCTAGGTTGGGTTGTGGATCTAAGTGTTCCTCCTCTATTGGCATCTCCCCTGTAAGGTCCCCAGCCCGCCAATACCAAGATCGGGATGGGATCCTTGACAGGTCTCTAGGTCTGATAAAAATCAGAGTCTCTAAACAAGAAAAATCCAAGGAATATACCTTTACCATTGACAATGGCTTGGGTTTATAGCCTTAGAAGAAGACCTAGTCCTGTCGCAGCGGAAACTGGACAACGTATTAAAAGTCCAAAGAACTATTTTGGCCCTATAACTACCACAATTGGGCTAAGGTATCCTTAACCAACGCTTTTTTATCCCTAACAGATGTGAGGGTACAGCCGCTGGTGGGCTCCTCTTCCAAGTGAAGAAGTTTTCTAGACTTTTTAGTGCACAGGGATGGATAGTTACTGACTAATCAGGTCCACCCGTCCATGATTGACAACCTTAGTCAATCCCCACTTGCCACCCCGCACTCACACATGATTCATTTATCTTACTATCACATTGTTTTAAACATTTAAAATAATGGTTTCTTTTAACGTTCCATCAAGTAATTCCTTGAAGACAGCATTGAAAGCATTCTTTTAGAAAACAAACATCTTTAAACTTAAGATAGGGTATTGTCAATCAAAACATTGTCCATAATAACCATGGCCAGTACTCTTCTTGTCTCAAGACCACCTAAGGGTGAAAAATGGTACCCATTCCTTATTCAAATCCGGAGTGGATAAACCCCCACCCAAGGCATACACCAAATCAGTTTCCCATACAACCAGGCGGATCTCCTAAGATTAAAAAAACGGTATCCTAACTTATGTAGAAACATCAAGACATGACCCGGAGTAGAAACTCATCGTTCATGGGGGTAACCGACTTATCCGTGGCTAGAAAGCCAATCATTATCATCAATTTATATTAAGGAGTCTGAGGTGTCTTGAGACAAGCTGTCTTGAGGATGATCAATCATATCTTTCCTATTTCAACCAGTTTTAATCCAAACAATTCTTTCCTACATTATAAACAAATGCACGTTGGAAGTTACCTTCCATTTCAGCTAGTTTATCCTTCCTAACTTTACGTATGCAATGTTAACTTAAAAATGAACTTTAAAAGATTTTAAGTGAACAAAATAGAAATCCACCTGGGATTGCTCGGCCATCTGCTACTGGGCTGGAGCCTGCAAACTTTCCTTAGTCGGCCTATGGCTAGGCCCAGCCTCATGGTCATTAGTGGCTTTGTTTCTCTTGTTGCTAACATCCTCTTCCTCAGTAAGAGGATTTCCCCTGGTTCTCTTTGGAGCCATATCGGCAGCTTTATAAAAAACTTAATCCATTAGAAGTTTAATTGAATAATCTTCTTTTTCCTTGTTTACCCAAAAATAAGTATTTTTGGAGTAAGTAGGTATCTTTAATAGTCAATTTGATGAGATATTCCTTCTGTAGCTTATTTATACTATAAGTAATTTCCCATAATTACCATTTAATTTGGGAAGTCCTTTAACTAGGTTTCTTCTTAGTCTATCTTACATTTTAACCTTAGTAAATTATAAATTTATATCCGCTAATGGGTTACTCTCCCTAAATTGTAATTGAATATGTTCTATCTTTAGTAATTTTCATAAATTTGATTAATAACCTTTTCCTCCTATATTTATGGTCTAAATTAGGTAAAATTTTAATGATAGCAATTTATTATACCATCCATTTATGCTGAGGTAATTTTCCCACCCTTCAATAGTGATTTTAGACCTCAAGATTTATTTGGTAATTAGATAAATTTGTTTAGTAATTTTTCTTGTCTATTTTATACGCAAAATCAGTTACTTTTATTGAAGATAAATACCTAAACTATTTATCTGAGGTTGGGATATTTATCATGGATTTCTCAAGGTGTGTTCTACCTCTGATATTTATATCAAAGGATTTTGGATTAATTTACTATATTCCCCCTTTTATTTTCTCCTAAAAATAATGTAATTTTACTGGGATAATTAGATAAATTAATTATCCAATGGTAATCTAACTATCATGGACTCCCCAAGGTATAATTAACCTCTAATAAATAACTCATATCCATTTGAATTCATTTGCTAATCTCCCCTATTTAATTTGTCCAAAAAACAGGGTATCTCTACTAAAGTAATTAGAGAAATTAATTATCTGAGCTTGTTCTAATTATCATGGGTTTCCTAACATCTAATTAACCTCTAATAAATAGCTCAATTCAATTTGAATCTATTTGTTGATTTCCCCTATTTAATTTGTCATAAAACCAGAGTATTTCTTCTAAAGTAATTAGGTAGATTAACCATTTGAGCTTGTCCTAATTATCATGGTTCCCTATCTAATTAACCTCTGATAAATAGCTCAATTTAATTTGAATCTATTTGCTAATTTCCCCTATTTAATTTGTCATAAAAACAGAGTATTTCTGCTAGAGTAATTAGATAGATTAATCATTTGAGCTTGTCCTAATTATCACAAAATCCCTAACATCTAATTAACCTTTGATAAATAGCTCAAAGTATTTATGATCAATTTACTAATTTCCCCTATTTAATTTTTCTTAAAAACAGAGTATTTCTGCTAAAGTAATTAGATAAACTAATAATTTGAACTTGTCATAATTATCACGGGTTTGCTAGCATCTAATTAACCACTGATAAATAACTCAAGACATTTGGAATCAATTTGATTAGTTTTCCCTTTAATTTTCTCTAAAAAACAATCTAATTTAGCCTAATTAATTATAAAAATTACTCAAAAAATTATGAGATAATTTTTCTAGCTTAATGACTATCCAATGCAGCTCTGATAATTACCTCAACTTAATCCAAGCTTAATTACTAAATTTCTCATTAATTTGTGGTTAATTTGGCTAATTTCAACCCTAATATGATAGGATAATTAATTATCTTAATATTTTCAAGCTTACTTACAAAAATCGGTAGAGAATATTTAATTAAGAGAGGATTTATGAGTATACATAGGCCTAATCTTTAATTTATTAACAAAATAGATTAATCTAGCCTTGGTAATTAAGAAGTATTAGGCTAATTACCGTTTAGGTTAATCAACTAGAGCTTAATCTCTAGTGATTTCTACGTAGCGTTCTCTCTAGATGAGAGAGAGAGAGAGTGTCAAGGCTCCGAGTCTAAAAAATTATGAAGAGAAGGGGGTCATTTTATAGCTTTTCTGGGCACCGGGCAGCTTCTAGCAGGTTTCTACACTCCAAGCAGCCCCCCCCAGCTTGCAAATGCCGCCACCTACTGCTATATCTATCCCTACCAGGTTCCCCCCAACTCCACACAGCCCCCATACCTTCCAAAATTTACTTTGGTTGATTTTTGCTGATTCTAATGATGAAAATTGGATTACCAGTTAATTTTAGAACCTTAGAGTAAAAAGTCCTGGTTAATAATTATTACTAAAAACCATCCAATTTTTATTAATTACTTGAATTCCTATTGTAATCTTTTAGGGTCTGTAACTTTTCCAGTTTTTATCGGATTCAGATTATGAAAATTACTAAACATAGTAAAGCTCTGCTTATGATTCCAAAAATACCAATATTAGCCGTGTTTGAATCCTTCAATAGTGGTTTTCCATTTAATTTTACAAGCTTTGTACAATTTTTAAGGTTTCGAAAACTAGAAACCTTACATCCCCCGCTCCATCTATCCATGCAAATTGTGGTAGCCCAAACTTCAGTTCTCCATTGAGGAAGGCTCGAAGAGCTGAGACTAGCTCAGGGTCTTTATATAGTTTGGACATGATGGTGGTTCTAACTTCTGAAGACATGAAATCCATCAATTTGGAAATGTTTAACGGCACCTTTTGGGCTTCAGCCCCTTGACGTGGGGAAGATGGGATCTCCATTTCTTTGATAGGATCATGTAGTCCCTCTGTAAACATTCTTTCGATCAAGAAGTGAGTACACCCACTTTCCCATGACTTTAAGTCACTTTCTTCTTGGATGACACTAGGTATGGCTAAAGGTCTATGGACTTGGTGAGGTTGTTGTTGCGTAGGGAACACGGTGTCTATAATATGGATCTACTTAGGTGCTGGTTCTAGATCCATTTGGGTATCTTCTACCAAACTCCTTAATTGCTTGACTCGCTCGATCTCCTCTGTAGGGTTTGGATAAGTTCCTATCTTCTTCTTGGATCCTGGTCATTGTGACTCATGAAAATCTTCCTTGCTAGTTTCTATCTTAGTGGTCGTTTTGATCTCCATGGTTTCACCTGAATCAGAATCCTCTTCAGTGTCCTTCATATATACGAGGTCGTCACCAGTCCCTATGTTGGTCTTTGAACTGGGGTTTGACTTCGCTGCTTTTTGCGATCTCTTCCTTCGTGTTTTCTTCTTTTTTTGAGATTGGGAAATTGATGCCGTGTCTCTTTCCTCAAGAATATAATTTTGTTTTTGGAGCATCGATTGTGTGAGTACATTTACTGGTACCACAGGTGTACTTTGTGATGGCTCCTTGGTAACCTCAATCAAGTTTAATGGCGTGATCTTTGGTGCATTTGGATTATTTGGACATTGGGCAATCAAATGATCTATGCCACATCGATTACACATGAGTATTGGCATTGTAGACGTGCTCGCTTGATTGGTTTGCATTAGTATGGCGTTCTTTTGTAGCCTAATAGGACACTCGGCCACATGATGATGACCTCCACATTCATAGCATTGAAGAGGGGGTCTCTTAGCAGTGTAATTTATATTTTGGCCTCTTGCAGCAAGAGCAGCTACTTGATAGATAGGTTTGACTTGTCCCCAATAGTCTTCCATGTAGTATTGTGGACTTTCTTCAAGCACATCCATCACATAGGAAATATTAGGATCTATATCTTCCTCACAACCTTCCAAACAAGCAATAGATGACTCACAACTCACTTGATTCATAAAAGTGATTCTCGGATATGGTGGTTGCGGTCCTAGCACTGGAGGTGGTAAGGGTGTTGTTTGAACAACATTTTGGGCCCTAGGGACCATGTGTTGTGCTGTTTGTTCAAGAGGTGGGGCCTGCATCAATGCAGGCACTCCAGGTGTGTCTGTCCATGCTAAGGTTGGTCTATTGGCCATCACACGCTTAAATACTATGCAATCCTTAGCTTGATGACCATACCTCCCACAGGCATTGCAGTTCCCATTGAGTTTTACTCTAAAAGTAGGGCATTCACTGGTACTATGCGGTCCATAGCAACTGAGAACCATTGTTTCTCCCTTCTTGGATACATATGATTGTTTTGCGGAGCACGATTGTCTCTAAGACTCTCTTGAATAGCCTTGGTGAGATTTGCTAAATTCATCTTAGATATCTTTGGCTCCTTAGCAATAGGCTTTAGGGTCATGGCTGATGCCCCGATGCTTGGGAGCTAATAGATTTAGGCTCAACAGACACTCTTTCTCCTTGAATCATTAAATTATCCTCCAATTGGATCGCATTGGTGGTGACTGCTTTCCAAGTGGTGATACCTCTAATGACTAGGCCATTATAGATATCCTCATGTCGTAATCCCCTAATGAATCTATCAAGCAATTGATTATTATTGAAGCACTCATTTAGATTACAACAAGAATTCAAATGGTTCAAGCGTTTAATAAAGTCTCTCACCGACACTCCTTCCTCTTGTTGGGCTTTCTGGAGCTGAGAGGCTACACCCCAAAGCACTCCCTCTTGTATGTATTCTTTCAAGAACAGGCTCCTAAGAGTAGGGTAAATCATTTTTTCTTCCACCCTTAGGGTTCTATACCAATCCCGAGACTTTCCACTTAAGGTTATTCTTAAAGCATTACTCTTATACAGGTCATTGTGTTCTCCTAGAGAATCCCATATTTGTTCAAACACTTCGATATGCTTTCTCACATCCCCGTCTCCACTAAATTTTTGTGTGAGCTTGGCTATTTGTATTGCCTTACTTCTAGGATCTCTATCATGCGTGTTACGCATATTCTCAACGATAGATCGACCGATAGCTTGAGCAAATGTTGCCAAGTCACCTAAGTGAGCAGGAACCCTAGGTGAAGGCGCTCCAGAGACTACATGTGGAGTAGGTAATGGCATTGGGCTTGGCGTATAGGAAGCCCTTGGGTTCCACGTTTGGTACAGTGTTGTGCCATGCGGCGGCCCAAAGTTCATATGGGTGGCCCTGGGCATAGCAAACATCGGATGTGACATGCTAATGCTAGCCGGTATGGTCCCATGGAAATAAGAGCTTGGATGTTGTGGTTGTGGTTGTGGAGCGTAGGTAGTTGAAACAATGGGAGGGGTAGGAACTACATGAGTACGAGGACCCATGGGTGTATACGATTGGTACACACTTGTAGGTACTGTTGCAGGCATTGAGCTACCATGTAGCGGTGCTTTACTAACAAATGAGTTCCATGGCGTGTTTCTTGGCATGCCCATCATTGGGGTAGGCATGGTAGCCATGGTGTCATCAAGGGAAAGATGAGCTAGACTTGGAAAGGTAAAGCTATCACTTGTGGGCTCAAATTGCATTGAGACCCTTGGCGAAACAACATATGGAGGATCCATCGGACTTACCGAGGGAGTATCCATTTGTGATAAGGTCGGTTTTTTAGCCTTTCCTGTATCTAAGAATCTCATGAGACCCATTGAAGGCATGTTGATCCCTTTGTTTTGTCTCTCTAGCTCAATAACCCTATGGGGATGACCTCACAAACTCTTTGTTGTTGATCCTCCACACTAGTAGCACCCGTTGTGGATTGCAGGACATCTAACCAATCCATCTGATAGGTGTGACCTGTGTATAGGTCAGTTAGAGTTTCCATTTGTAGTTTGTACTCCCAGATCTCATTTAGGAATGCTCCATCTTAGCTTGAGGTGCTAGGGGTGTCCTTTGAACTAGATGCAATGTGGCTCTCTATGGGTTGACCCTTAGTGGTCGCTACTTCAAGAGCACTCGATTGGTCTCCTAGCAAGGATATTGACATAGGAGCTTTCTCTTTTAACTCTCTTCGTTGCTCCGCCTTGCGTAAGCTCTTGATTTCCTTTCCTCACTGCAAGGATATACCGCTCAAGCTCTTGCACTTCGGCAAGGCTTCTACCATCAGGTAATATAACCTCGGAGGGAAATAGCTCTGAATAGTCAGGGGGTGCAGTGAATGGAGTATTCATGTGCACACTCTCTAAGGGCATAGGGTCTATGTTGGTCATGAATGGCGAATTTACTTTCCCACCCCCCTCATTTACATCATTAGCTCCATGTCCGGAGCGAGTGGCTCTACTAAAGGTTTCCTTCAAGCGGCTAAGCACACTCGGCCCGGACTGCGGGCCCATGGCAAGCATGTCTTGACTTGAGCTATTGGGATTAGGCATTGGGAAACCCTCCATGACATCGTAGTCAGAGGAAGAGTCACTAGCCGCTATGTTTGGGTCTTGGTTTGTACTACCTTAGGTTCCCGCCGAGGGCCCGGAACCTAAGGTAGGTGGATACTGAGAACTCGCGTAAGTCAAAATTTTCTCTAGTTGCTCCGTCTCTAGGACAAGACCAAAGCGCAGATGCATGTGCGTTTGGCACCCTACAAGCGTCGGCGAATAACCTCGAAGGTTAACCGCTTACTTTTTTAGGCATCCATTTTCACTCATTTTTTGATGTTCTTTAATGTTTTCTAATGATCGGTTTTTTTATTAAAGTGTGTGATATCTTGAAATGAGCATATCACTCAGAGGGTCGTGGTGTGCTTTACAGCACAATGTTCGGTCACCTGAAGCTCCGTTAGTGCTCAAAAAGGTCGATTTTTAGCTACGTGCGATGCTACAATACGTAATTTTAAAGGGCGACTAAGGCCTGAGCCTGAGCCTGAGCGTGATCTTGGGCTTGGGTTTGGGCTTTGGTTTAGGAGATATTCCCAATCTCAGTCCTACCTTTAAATTTTTGGGATAATGTGGCCGCAGTGGCCGCAGCCGCGCTGTGCGCGCAAGCACACACGCACCTAACCTACCTACTTACAACTAATACAACTACTGCTACACACTAACACACTACTATAGTAACTCATTAGCTCTAGTAGATCTACTTACTACTTACTGTACTTTATACATAACTAATATTATGGATCTGCTACCTTAATCCTAACACCTTATCACAGAAAAAACACAGTACCTTTCAATTCCTTATTAACAAAACAATGCACAGCAGCAAAACAAACTCCTTCTCAGCACACACACCTTCCTTCTCTACCTTTCCTACAATTGAAATTGCACCACAAAAAAGCACAGAGTTCCATTCAAGCTTAGTGTATGGCATTTCCCCGGCAACGGCGCCAAAAATGTGCACGTCTGTCACATGTGTCAATGCAAGGAACATGCCCATACATTGTGTGCGAGCCACAAATGGCTCCAAGCATGCAACTAGCCTAAACTAGTAAGCTCAAAGATGACAATGGTGTGTCACTCACCGCTCTACAATTGCTGTCGTGGAGGATTCCTCGCCGCGAACAAGAAGGAGTTGCCGCTGCACCGCGCTCAAGCGCTCACACGCACACACACTCATACACACGCACACACAAGGAGAAGAAGAAGAAGAAGAAGATGGAGATGGAGCAAGAGCACTCTTCGATTGCACAACTGAGAGAATGAGTGATTTTTAGGTTTAGGTGACTTTTCTATGAACTCGCCCCATTCACACTTGGGTGCCCATACTTAGATAACTAACCCTTGAATGTTCCTATTAGAGTGCGCCTCTCATCGGCGATCACTCTACCCTTTTTCTATTGGACCAACAAGCCCGGTCCCTGACTCTACTAAATAAATAATACGGTGTCTGTCTCGTAGGTGATAGGGTGTCCATGAGCCGTGAGGGTTAACAATGTGCAACATTTAGATGTTATTCTTGATTTCATTGAACCTCCTAGTGCATCCTGTTTTCAGTCAAACAAACAGCTGGATCCATGAAGGATACCACTCTGGAAAACATTAGTGTTCTTATGAAGATCCTACTACTTTTGTTTTCGCGGACGAAAACGCATCTCCAAGGGGGGAGTAATGTCATGCCAAGGGTAGGACTATAGGAGGGCACGGTCCTGGCCAGGGGCCGATGGATACACATGTTGTATAGGGGCTATATATAGGAGAGCCAAGGGCCTATATATAGGTACGGTTGGGTGGTTAGTGGCATATCTATCTCCCTATGCTCTTTCACATGTCATGCCAAGGGTAGGACTATCGGAGGGCACGGCCCTGGCCAAGGGCCGATGGCCACACATGCGGTACAGGGGCTATATATAGGAGGGCCAAGGGCCTATATATAGGTATGGTTGGGTGGTTAGTGGCATGTCTATCTCCCTATGCTCTTTCACAATCCCAAAAAGTGGTAGATGAACCCATCATCAAAGAACCAAAAACTAATGGTCCTAGCATTGAATGAAAAAGTTAGCAAAACACATGGAAATCTAGGAAAGCTAGGATGAGAGCTACAAAGGAACGTGAACAAACTTCTTTATCTGACAAGTTGAAACAAACAAAGAAAAAATTAAAGAAACTGGAAGGAGAAATAAACGAGGAAAAGGGAACCCCTAAGGTAGTACCAGAGCCAGGCATAGTTGAGAAACCCAAAAGCACTAGTTCAGGAGGATCCATGCTGGTAGAAAAGGTCAAAAAACCATTAGACATCCTCTTTAAGGCCTATGATTCACGGCTTAAAAACAATCAAACACAAGAACAAAGGTGGATGACATATCCATGTGTAGAGCTAGAGCAGTAAAGTCTTGAAATGTGCCAAAAAATGGTTCAAACCGCCCAAGCGTTACTAGAACCTCTAGTTGGAAAACCTAAGGATGTGATCCTTGTCCCACCAACACCAATAATTCCACCAAAGTAAGAGCAAGAAGAGCTAGATCCTAGTCACGAGCACAGACCAGAGCTTAAGGACCCAGAAGAAGAACCAAGGATAGTGTTGAATACCATGGATAACTCTTCCAAAGGATTTCACCTAGCTATATTACGAGAAGAGTGCAGAGAGATAAATGATCTTCACAAACTATGGAAACAAGTCAGAGAGGCCAATGAATCTAGTGAGCTAAGCAAACACGTAAATCAAACAAGTGATGGAAGAGGATTGTTTCTTCCATCGATAGAGGAATTTGAGGCTCGATCTCAAATGAATCTAAAAGTGCAATCATATTAGGGAGACCAAGGATCTATTCAATCTATAAACATCCAACCCCATTTGCTAAGAACACTACCATTCTATATGAGAGAGCATGGGGCCAAATCAAATGTTGTTGCAATCCCATCCTAGAGACTCTCTTCCAAGAAGTTCATTGACTCTAAAGGGCTGATACACATTTTTTCAACACCTATAACATGTGAAATAATGTTAGCTGAGCTACTATAAATATGAACAAACATGTGGACGATGGTAGGAAGTTGTCTGGAAAAAATTGGTGTGAAAGATCCTTCGACACAAATTCAAGCGGGAATCCAAGAACTCAAAAAACCTCACCTTAGTACCAGGCCAATATTGTTGAACAAAGGTGGAGAATAATGTGAAGGAGAAGATGGAAACACAATTATGCATGTGGAATTTCAAGGTGTCAGCACCATGGCAATTCTTGACAGTAGAGCTGGGGTGGCCATTGCTACAAAAGAAACATGGAAAAAGTGGGGAAGACCAGCTTTAAGGGCAACATGAATGAAAGTACAGCTTGCAGATGGATATATGGAGAAACCCCTAGGGCTTCTAGAGAAAGTAATTGTCACCTCTTGCAGCATTGAATATGAGCATACATATGCCATAGTCGATTTTGGCAAGAAGAACAACTACGACATCGTACTCGGAAGACCATTCATGAGATAGTAAAAAATGGTCCAAGATTGGGGTTATGACCATATCTACCTGAGAAACATGGAAAAAACAACCAGAATAAACCTAAAAGACCACAATTACAAGGACGTAAAAAGAACATTAATTGAGGAGTTTGATTCATCTAGATTAGCACAATCTGAACTCCTAGCATGGATAGGTAAGTCCAGACAACTATGGATGTGTGGAGCTTCAGAATCTGGAAGTTTAAAGCGCGAAGAGTGCATCTTAAGAAGGGTTTTTGAAGAAAAACACTACATCCCAGAGCCCTTTATAGAAGAAGACCTAGAACCTTTAGGATGGAAACACATTTGGATGTGTGCGTAGTGGCTGACGGTCCCACAACAAAGTTTTGTGAAAAGGATGGCTATGATGTGATCCCATATTACATGGTCAATGTAGTAGAGGAAGAGGGTGAGGATCAAGCCTCAAATGAACCCAAAATGAGGTTGGAAAGGAAGATTTGTTTTATGACTTTCCTTCAAGCATTTCAAGTATGACGAAGATACAGATGATGAATGCTTTGACAACCCAAGTGATTGAGAAGAGAACATAGCGGATGTTAGGTTTTATGATTTTCCAAATAAAAAATCTAGGTGACAACAATGCTCCACAAAGAAAAGAACCTTAAACATGGCCAAAGGAAATCCGATGCCAAGAGTGAAAGGGAAAACACAATTTTTTATGCTTGTAAAGATAAAAGATTGCATGAACGACATAATCTTGAGTCACTTCGCAAAAACAAAGGATGCAAAAACGAAAGGGAGTGCTAGAAGCTTGAGGAAGCAAGATCAAAAGACTGAAAAGGAAACAAAACAAAAGAAACCAAAAGAACCAAGGATGGACGAGTTCAAAGAACCAAAATGGACCAAGGTGGAGTGTAGGAGGAAATACCAAGAACTCAAGAGAACCCTGAAGAAAGTGTGGACAACAGAGATAGGAAGTGAGGAAGGAGAGAGCATCGAGATGGAAAATATAGATGTCCCTTCCCACTATCAGAAATTCACATCCAAAACAGGAAGATAGTGATGACTCAAACAATCAGGGAGAAAGAAGGAATGAATCCTATGACGGCCCAAAAAACACAAAACAAATAGATTTAGGAGATCATGGAGAGGCTGTGAGACCAATCTACATAGCAATAGATTTGAGCACAGAGGAAGAGTCCAAAACAGGAAGATAGTGATGACTCAACCAATCAGGGAGAAAGAAGGAATGAATCCTATGACGGCTCAAAAAACACAAAGCAAATAGATTTAGCAGATCCTGGAGAGGCTGCGAGACCAATCTACATAGCAACAGATTTAAGCACAGAGGAAGAGGATCTTACTCATCCAACTCCTCAAGGAGTATAGAGATGTTTTTGCATGTTCATATAAAAACCTCAAGGGGGTGGATCCATCCATATCTCAACATAGAATTTCCTTGAAGGCTGATGCCAAACCCTGCAGACAATGTCCCTATACCTATATTGACACAATTTCTAAACAAATTAAGGAGGAGATTGACAAGTTTAAGGAGGAGGAATTCATCTATGAGATTGAACACACTGATTGGGTGTCACCCATTGTGGTTGTTCCCTAGAAAAATGGGAAATTACATGTATGTGTGAATCTCAAAAAAGTGAATGCTACAACAATAGGGGATAACTGTCCCTTACCAATCACAAACATGTGCTTGAACAATGGCTGGCAAACAAGCTTACTCAAAATACAACCAATTGGCTATCATGGTAGAAGATCAATAAAAAATAGCATTCGCCACGGAATGGGGAATTTATGCTTATACGGTAAAGCCTTTTGTCTTGACCAATGCACCAGCCACATTCCAAAGGCTAATGATGCACGCTTTCAATGAATACTTGTGGATATTCTTGGAAATATACATGGATGACCTTTGTGTTCACCCTATCCTTAGTGTCAAGTACATTGAGCATCTCAAATAAGTATTTGAGAAATGCAAAACTTATAGAATCTGCTTAAATCTTGAAAAATGAATCTTCATGGTAAGACAAGGACAGAATCTTGGAAACATTGTCTTTGAAAATGGTATCTCTACGGATCTTGATAAGATCAAGGTGATTGTAAAAATGCCAAGACAAACTAATACCAAACAGGTAAAATCCCTCATGGGACATTGTGGATACCACCAATGGTTCATATACATGTATGCAGTCATTGCACAGCGCTTGTATAGGTTGATACTTGTCTTTAATTGTACAAAAGAGTGTAAGGAGTCATTCACAAAACTCAAGGATGCGCTTATATCAACACCAATACTTAAGGCACCAAATTGGATTAAGCTATTCAATGTTCACATTGATGCCTCAGCATTAGGCTATAGGCTATATCTTGGCTCAACCAGGAGAAGGGACAATGGACTTCCCAGTTTTTTATGCTAGTCAATAGTTGAACAGTGCGGAAAAGAATTACACAACCATGGAATTAGAGGGGTTAGAAATTATATATCCTGTAAGAAATTTAGGCATTATCTTTTGGGCAACAAATTGGTCTTCTTCACAGATCACCAAGCCCTCTTGTATCTGGTAAACAAACCTTACAATACAGGAAGAATTGTTTGTTGTTCATGATATTGCTTGTGTTTGATTTTACGATAGTGGTAGAAAAGGGAAAACACGCCTTAGAGCAGATCATCTCTCTAGGTTACACAATGGCGAGGCACGCAAAGGAGTAGATGATGATATACCCGATGCTTACTTGTTCAACATCAAGATGGTTTTGAAGTGGTCTCGAGAGGTAGTCACTTACGGTGGCAAGTTTGATAAGACTAAACAAATCCATAAGCGACAAACAATCAAGCAAGCAAAAAACTTTTAGCTAGTAGTGAACGCTTGTACCATCTAGGCTCTGAAGGAATACTATGACTATGCATTAGTCTAGAATAATATGAGTACTATCTCATAGAATCCCATGTACAGGACATAGCCTTCCATTGCTCTCAAAAGAAAGCACACCAATGCTTAAAGCAGCTAGGAGTGTATTGGCCAGATATGCATGTGGATGTACATAGTTATGTTCTAAATTGTGCTACATGCAAGAAAAACCCACCGGTGGAGCATGCCACATTGTTTTAGATTGAAATTGCACCATAATGGAGTCGATATATGGTTGATTACCTAACAACACGGAAATTCCCTGAAAATATCACCGAGCCCGACAATGAGCCATTGAGTTGGAAGCTCAAGACTTCACATTGATTGAAAAATAACTCTACAAGAGAGGAAAGGATAACCAACTTAGGATATATGCTATAGAAATGAGAGATAAGACAGCTAAAATTGTGTTAACTATTAGACTATGGTGGCCTACATTCCACATGGATGCGGATGAATATGTTAACAATGCGATGATTGCCACTGTACCAAGGTACCTATAAAAAGAGATAAGATGCCATTATGACCAATGATGGGATCAACGGAATTTTCTAAGTGGGGACTAGACTTTATGGGACCTATCTCACCACCCGCTTGCGAGTCCCACGCCCAATATATCATTGTCGCCACAGACTATCTCACAAAATGGGTTGAAGCAAAGGCCACAAAAAAGGTAGATGCCATGACTACTGCACAATTTCTATATGAAAATTTCTTTATTAGATATGGATTACATTTTATTATTAAATTTTTAATGATAGAGGCACACATTTCATAAATAAGGTTATTAAAAATCTTCTTGACAAATTCATGGTTATTAATAAGAAGTCTGCCCCATACCACCCACATTTCATAAATAAGGTTATTAAAAATCTTCTTTTGACAAATTCATGGTTATTAATAAGAAGTCTGCCCCATACCACCCACAAGCCAGTGGATAGCCTAGAAGTTACTAATAAAACATTTTGCACAGTATTGAAAAAAATAGGAGACAATCACGAACAGATTGGGACCAAAAGTTACATTATGCTTTCTGGACATATAGGGTGGCCTATAAGACATCCATTGGAACGGAACCCTACAACATGGTGTTTGGTCTTAATGCCATTCTACACACTGGATTCTTAATCCCAACTCTGAGATTTGTTAAGAAACTAGAGTAGATTGGTCATGAATTATCATCAAGATTAGATGATTTGGAAAAGCTAGATGAGTTGCACCTTCAAGTAGTAGCATCTATCTATGCTCAAGAAAGATGCCAAAAAGATTTCTTCGACAAGCATGTGAAGCACAGAGAGAAGCTAAGGAACAAATGGCTAAACAAAGGATTCTACAAGAACAACAAAAACATGGGAGACAATTGCGAAACAATTCCATTTCCATAAACAAATATGAAGAAGATAGAATGGATCCAATAATCAAAGTTAAAATTGGTAACAACTCTACCACTCTACTCAACACAAGATCCCAAGGAAATATCATTTCCCTTAGCTTGTATAAACAGATTGGTCAAGACATAGATCTTCAAAAAATGTCACAGGAGATGCATAGCTATATTGACCACCAGATCCAAGCATAAGGGTTGGTGACCTTGAATGTTCAAATCAATCAATATGTATATCCACAAAGACTCTTTGTGGTAGAAGACGATCCAAACCAACACAAACTATTGCTAGACAACCATGGCAAAGGATGTACAATGTTCAGATAGATTGGAAGTCTGATTTGGTACAAATTCATAACAGAGAGGCAAACGGTTCCATTGGCCAAAGTCACAAAACCAGGGTGAGAAATGGAAAAGACTACTGACAAGGGAAAAAAACCCTTGCCCACAGGAACCATGCAATGGATTCCCAAAGAGTCTACACAAAAGCCAACACACCAAGTCAATATGGCATCAGCCCCATCCACACCATCATCAACAAAAAATCCAACAAAACAAAAGAGAGAGATGGTTACCAAAGCAACAACTCAAAACAAAGCAGGTTTCGGTTAGGAAAGATGAATTACATGCAAAAGAATCACTCAATACCCAAAAGCCAACAAAGACTTTGGTATCCTCTCACATACCCATATGGAACACCCCTGCATCTATCACACAAATATGGGTACCAAAGAAGTTGGTTTAAGCTCAAAAACACAAGAGTTTATTTGGATTCCAAAGTGCAGTAAGTTGAATTTCTCTATGAGGCCAAATAAACCAACCTAGCACCAAAATCAACGACCAACCAACTCAACCAAGTGTAAGGTTTCCAGTTTCTGAAACCTTAAAGGTTGTATAAGCTTAATCAAACTGATATGATTATTGAAAAATCAATGTAGAATTGTCCGACCATGGCAAATATTGGTATTTTTGGAATCTTAAGCACAGCAAACCCCGGGCTAGAAATTTTTCAGAATTGAATTCCGATAAAAACTGGCATAGTTATGACCCCTGGAAGTTTACACTGTGAATTGAGTAAAATAGAAAAATTGAAGGGTTACAGTAATCATTTAAGCATAGAATTTATTAAAGGTCTCCCATATATTTACAAGATATTTACCAATTAAGCAAAAATAGGTCAAATTATAGCAAAATTGACATTTTAAAAGCTGGCAGGTAATGGGAGGGTCATCACCGACCTGCCAGGGACTCATTTAGTAGCAGGGGTCGTTTTTTGACTTGCTGGGGGCTGCTTGAACTTCAAGCAACTGCCTTTTTCAGCCGGTGAGAGCTTATGAGTGTCAGAAAACTATAAATAGGACCCCTAGCTTCACATTTTACACAGACTCGGAGCCTTGCTACTCTCTCTCTCCTCTAGAGAGAACACTACGCAGAAATCATTAGAGTTTAATCTCTAATTGATTAACCCTAACGGTAATTAACCTAATCCTTCTGAATTAGCAAGGTTAGATTAAGATAAATTGTTAATAAATCAAAGATTAAGCCTATGCATGCTCCTTAAACCTCTTTAAATTAATTAATCTCTGCTTATTATTGTAATTAAGCTTAGTAATATTAAGCTAATTAATTATCCTATCATATTATGGCTGAAATTAGCCAAATTAACCATGAATTAATGATAAATATATTAATTAAGCTTAGATTAAGATGAGGTAATTATCACAGTTGTATTAGATAATCATTAAGCTAGGAAAATTATCCTATAATTTTCTGAGTAATTTTCCTAATTAATTAGGCAGAAGTACTATGTTTTTTGAGCTATTTAAATAGGGGAAATTAGTAAATTGATTTCAATTACTATAATATATTTATCAGTGGTTAATTGGGTGTTAAGGAACCCGTGATAATTAGGAAAAGCTCAGATAATGAATCTAGCTAATTAGTTAGGTAGCAATTTAAATAGGGGAAATTAGTAAATTGATTTCAATTGTTGTAATACATTTATCAGTGGTTAATTAGGTGTTAAGGAACCTGTGATAATAAAGATAAGCTCAGATAATTAATCTAGCTAATTAATTAGGTATAATTACTCTATTTTTTGAACAATTTTAATAGGGGAAATTAGTAAATGGAATTCAAATGCTTCCATATAAATATCAGTGGTTAATTAGGTATTCAATAACCCGTGATAATTAGGAGAAGTTCAGAAAATTAATTTAGATAATTATTTTAGCTAAAATACCCTAATTTTTGAGCAATTTTAATAGGGGAAATAATTAAATGGAATTGAAATGCTTCCATATAATTATCAGTGGTTAATTAGGTGTTCAATACTCCGTGCTAATTCGAAGAACTTCAGAAAGTTAATTTAGCTAATTATTTTATCTAAAATACCCTATTTTTTGAGAAATTTTAATAGGGGAAATTAGTAAATGGAATTTAAATGCTTCCATATAAGTATCAGTGGTTAATTAGATGTTCAATAACCCGTGATAATTAGGACAAGTGCAGAAAGTTAATTTAGCTAATTATTAAAGCTAAAATACCCTATTTTTGAGCAATTTTAATAGGAGAAATTAGTAAATGGAATTTAAATTCTTTCATATAATTACCATTGGTTAATAAGGTGTTCAATAATCCTTGATAATTATGAGAAGTTCAGAAAAATAATTTAGCTAATTATTTTAGCTAAAATACCCTATTTTTTGAGAAATTTTAATAGGGGAAATTAGTAAATAGAATTCAAATGCTTTCATATAATTATCAGTGGTTAATTAGGTGTTCAAGTACGTGTGTTAATTAGAAGAAGCTCAGAAAGTTAATTTAGCTAATTACTTTAGCTAAAATACTCTGTTTTTTGAGAAATTTTAATAGGGGAAATTAGTAAATGGAATTTAAACACTTCCATATAATTATCAGTGGTTAATTAGGTGTTCAAAAACCCGTGATAACTAGGAGAACCCTAGAAAATTAATCTAGCTAATTACTTAAGCAGAATTACAATATGTTTTGGACAATTTAAATAAGGGAAATTAGTAAATAGGTTCAAATTGAATTGAATTATTTTATGTAGGTTTATTAGAAGTTATTAAACCCGTGATAATTATGATATTCTCAGAAAATTAGTTAAACTAATTATCTTAGTGGAATTACGTTGTTTTTAGGGGTAAATTAAAGGGGGAAATTAGTAAATCATGTGCTATACTTACATGCTATTTTTAGAGGTGTACTATAGGGTCAAGAGGCCGTGATAATTATGCCAAGGTTAGAAAAGTAGTATAGGTATTTATCTAACTCAAATTACACTATTTTTAGCTAAAAAATAAAGAGGAAAATTAGTAAATCATGCTATATGATTACATGCTATTTATCAGAGCTATATTATAGGGTAAAGAGGCCGTGATAATTATGTCAAAGTTAGAAAAGTAGTATAGATATTTATCTAAGTCAAATTACACTATCTTTAGCTGAAAATTGAAGATGGAAATTATATAATTAATTTAGAAAATAACAATATAATTACCAAAGGTCAAAAATATCCTTATCTACTTGTGGTAATTATACCATAGTTAGTTGATGAGATTAGAAATTATAATTGACCAAAAGTCCTATTTTTAGCGAATGATTAATTAAAATAAATAGACCTTGTGGTCAAAAGTTTTTAGGAAAATTATAGTAAGTGTAAATCTATGATATCAAGTTGAGGAAATGAAATCTTTAAGAGAAATCAAATACAATAAATATTAAGCCCAAATAAAGTAGATTATTAGCTTAAAAGTTGATGGGAAAATTAGAAAAAAGATATAGAAAATTATAAGAAAGTTAGGAGAGCTTAAAAAACCCTTAGGGAAGCGGTGGAAAAAGTTATCATGCCTATAAGAAATTACTAGGTCAAGAATTTATCAATTAAGACTATAAATTTAACCTTGGATGGGTTACGGTGGAATACAAAGGTTAAGTCTAGATTTTGAATTATTTACCTAATGATTAGACGTCCTTTTTATAAGGATAAGAAGTTATGGCACCAAAAAGAACCCGAGCAAATCCTACATCCGATGATGAGGATGTAGCTCCAAAACAAACTAGAGCGTCGCACGACGACGAAGTCGGGCCTAGTAGTAGGCCTACGGAGAAGATTCTTCAGACGACAGTGCAGCAGCAGATGGCCAATCAATCCCAGGTGGGTGTCCCATTATTCAATTAAGTCTTTAATTAGTTTAAGTTCTTTTATAAGTTAGCATTGCATACGTAAGAAGGATAAACTAGCTGAAATCGGAAGGTAACTTCCAACGTGCATTTGTTTATAATGTAGGAAAGAATTTTTTGGGTTAAAACTGGTTGAATTAGAAAAGATATGTTTGATCATCCTTAAGACAGCTTGTCTCAAGACACCTCCGACTCCTTGATATAAATTGATGATAATAATTGGCTTTCTAGCCACGGTTAAGTCGGTTACCCCCATGGACGATGAGTTTCTACTCCGTGTCATGTCTTGATGTTTCTACATAAGTTAGGATACCGTTTTTATCCTAGGGGAGCCGCCCGGTTGTATGGGCAACTGGTTTGGTGTATAGGCACCCGGAACCTTGGGTAGGGGTTTATCCACTCCGGATTTGAATAAGGAATGGGTGCTGTTTTTCACCCTTAGGTGGTCTAGAGTTTCTGGTTGGAGTTACTTGCTAGCCAAACTTTTCTCGAGAAACTCTTAGTGTTGAGCCCATCTTAAAAACCTTTACAAACCATTTGCATCATCTCAAAAACCAGGTTAAATAAGTTACATAAAAGATCCATAAATTCACCTTGTCAACATGAACGCGCTCGATCTAACTGACCATTCAGAGCAATCAGCGTTCGACAAGTATCATGTATTTCAGCTTTGCCAATCTGAACGCGCTCGGCGTGTTCTTGCCATTCTGAGCAATCTGCGTTCGGCACAAGCTTCTACTATTGCACCAAAGATACCCCCTCTGTGCTCTAACCTGGTTGACCAACAATATGTAAAGGGTTTTAAGAAGTATCATACCAAGAGTTCTTTTGGACTTCCTATTAGTCTCGTACCTAATACTTTCAAGTCTATGTTATTTTTCCAAGGAAGGCTATCGTGTGCACAAAGAATATGAGTTGGTTTCTTGATAACTATGTCATTCTCAAAATTCAAATTCTTTTCATACTATCGAGAACTTTGGTCTCATTTGTTAGATCAACCCTTAATTTCTTGATTAAATACCAACTTAACTTTAGATTCATTAAGTAATCTTGGAGAAGAAAATCATGTATTCCATTATAATATATAAGTAACTCAAGTTTTTACATTATTGATTTATAGTGGTTTACAAAGCTCTAAGATTACTAACTATGGCCAAGCGAGTGGCTCTTTTATCTTTCTTATTCATAAGGTTGGTTCTCCTATGATTGCATAAGATCTGGCTCCTCTTGCTCTTCCTCTACCTCGTCCTCCGTTTCTACTTCCTCTTAGATTATCTCCTTGATTTTGAGGAATGGCTCTAGCAGTAAGTCAAGGGTTTTGTTCTTCTGGAAAACTATTTCTATAGTGCCCTATTTGATTGCATCCATAGCACCTAACGTTTGGGAAGGTCTGTTCTCAGTTCACTGCTGCAGCTACTCCATGTTGTTGATATCCCTGGTTGGAATTTTTCCCTGGCTCTTCCCCTAAAGTTACTAAATCCATTATAGTTTCTTGTAGAGTTGGTTCCTTCAGCTGCAAGAGGCTTAGCCCTCAGAAGGGCATCCTGTATTGATGTATGCCTCATGGCTTGGATCCATACCTCTGCATCTCGTTCCACATTGACCCCTTTTCCTTTGAAGTTGGGGGGTTGCACTTGTTTGAGAAGAAACAAGCACGGTATAAAGAACAGAAGCAGGTATCTACATGGTTTCGTAAGATCGACGGATTGGCAATTTAAAGACTTATGACACGGCTAGGATTTAACTTCAGAATAGACACAAGATCAAGATATTCAATTCAAAAGAATTGGTTCTTTATTTATAAGGTGAATATTTACAAGGATAGCCTTACAAAAGAGCCTTAGTTATCTCATCCTAACTTGTTGTAAATTTTTGCGGCCTTTAAAGGATCCGCATAGCTGGCTGATTTGGAATATGGTGATACAAACGATGGGTGTTTGTAGTCAGATTTCTACAATCTCCTAATTGATTGGTATAATAGTTCTTATACTCATTGGAAATTGGAAAGTAAATTATAAGGTCCAAATTCTTAGGAGTATTCTGAGAAAAAGTTCTGATTCTTCGATATGGAATTATCTCCACCACTCTATCCCATACCCATTAGTTCAAGCGTTTTCCCGTGCCTCCTGGGTAAGTGTGAACAGTGATACTCGAGTTTGTACCCAAGAAGTAGTATAACTGAACCACTCTCAGTTCCTCAGCCCAACGTAGTTTCTTTAAATCCGTGGTAAGACATTCCAGCTTCCGAGCATTGATGTAATATGTCCCGCCTTCATTGCTCCATTCAAGCTCCCAACCTTTATCTATCCGAGTCGAATGAGGAGTGTGAACCTTCATTAGTAGCTCCATCACGCTCCGTCGAAAAAAATAGTTTGGAGAACGATAAGCACTCTCATAAATGAGCTCAAAGACTTGGAATTTGCGATATTCAATCACAGGATCTTCATGAATTGTCGACGCATAAGCCTTTGGTTAGTTAACCAAATTTATTTATTTTTCTATATATATATATATATATATATATATATATATATATATATATATATATATATATATATATATATATATATATATACACACACACACACATATATATTTTCTTTTTATATTTTTAGATAGTACGAAATTTTCCCAACTAACTAACCCAGGCTCTGAAACCTAGGCTCTGATACCACTTGTAAAATCCCCAACCCGCCTATACCGAGATCGGGATGGGATCCTTGACAGGTCTCTAGGCCTTATAAAAATCGGAGTCTCTAGACAAGAAAAATCCAAGGAATAAACCTTTGCCATTCACAATGGCTTGGGTCTATAGCCCTAGAAGAAGACCTAGTCCTGTCTCGCAGCGGAAACGGGACAATGTATTCAAACAACCTACAAAAAAATTTCTTATTGAGGCCCTATAACTTCATCATTTAGATTATGGTTTCCTTAGCCAACGCTTTTTTCCCCCTAACATATGTGAGGGCACAGCCGTTGGTGGACTTCTCTAAGTGAGAAGTTTCTAAAACGTTTTATTGCACGGGAATAAAGAACTCTTAGAATAATCACTAACATTTGATAAAGTGGAAAGGTTATCCTTTCGAAGATGCCACTTGTGGAGGATGAATTTCTCTTCTCAAAGATTTTCCCAATTTCGGTTGAGATGAGGACATCTCAAATTCTTAAGTTGGGGTGATTGTAAGGTTTCCAGTTTCTGAAACCTTAAAGGTTGTATAAGCTTAATCAAACTGATATGATTATTGAAAAAGCAATGTAGAATTGTCCGACCATGGCAAATATTGGTATTTTTGGAATCTTAAGCACAGCAAACCCCGGGCTAGAAATTTTCAGAATTGAATTCCGATAAAAACTGGCATAGTTATGACCCCTGGAAGTTTACACTGTGAATTGAGTAAAATAGAAAAATTGAAGGGTTACAGTAATCATTTAAGCATAGACTTTATTAAAGGTCTCCCATATATTTACAAGATATTTACCAATTAAGCAAAAATAGGTCAAATTATAGCAAAATTGACATTTTAAAAGCTGGCAGGTAATGGGAGGGTCATCACTAACCTTCCAGGGACTCATTTAGTAGCAGGGGTCGTTTTTTGACTTGCTGGGGGCTGCTTGAACTTCAAGCAACTGCCTTTTTCAGCCGGTAAGAGCTTATGAGTGCCAGAAAACTATAAATAGGACCCCTAGCTTCACATTTTACACAAACTCGGAGCCTTGCTACTCTCTCTCTCATCTAGAGAGAACACTATGCAGAAATCATTAGAGTTTAATCTCTAATTGATTAACCCTAACGGTAATTAACTTAATCCTTCTGAATTAGCAAGGTTAGATTAAGATAAATTGTTAATAAATCAAAGATTAGGCCTTTGCATGCTCCTTAAACCTCTTTAAATTAATTAATCTCTACTGATTATTGTAATTAAGCTTAGTAATATTAAGCTAATTAATTATCTTATCATATTATGGCTGAAATTAGCCAAATTAACCATGAATTAATGATAAATATATTAATTAAGTTTAGATTAATATCAGGTAATTATCAAAGTTGTATTAGATAATCATTAAGCTAGAAAAATTATCCTATTTCTGAGTGAATTTCCTAATTAATTAGGCAGAATTACTCTATATTTTGAGCTATTTAAATAGGGGAAATTAGTAAATTGATTTCAATTACTATAATATATTTATCAATGGTTAACTGGGTGATAAGGAACCCCTGATAATTAGAAAAATCTCAGATAATGAATCTAGCTAATTAATTAGGTAGAATTACTCTATTTTTTGACCAATTTAAACTAGGGAAATTAGTAAATTGATTTCAATTGTTGTGATAAATTTATCAGTGGTTAATTAGGTGTTGAGGAACCTGTGATAATTATCATAACCTCAGATAATTAATCTAGCTAATTAATTATGTATAATTACTCTGTTTTTTGAACAATTTTAATAGGGGAAATTAGTAAATAGAATTCAAATGCTTTCATATAATTATCAAAGGTTAATTAGGTGTTCAATAACCCATGATAATTAGGAAAAGCTCAAAAAATTAATTACAATAAATATTTCAGCTAAAATACCCTACTTTTGAGAAATTTTAATAGGGGAAATTAGTAAATGGAATTGAAATGCTTCCATATAATTATCAGTGGTTAATTAGGTGTTTAATAATTCGTGATAATTCGAAGAAGTTCAGAAAATTAATTTAGCTAATTATTTTATCTAAAATACCCTATTTTTTGAGCAATTTTAATAGGGGAAATTAGTAAATGGAATTTAAATGCTTCCATATAAGTATCAATAGTTAATTAGATGTTCCATAACCCGTGATACTTCGAACAAGTTCAGAAAGTTAATTTAGCTAATTATTCTAGCTAAAATACCCTGTTTTTTGAGAAATTTTAATAGGAGAAATTAGTAAATGGAATTTAAATTCTTTCATATAATTACCATTGGTTAATAAGGTGTTCAATAATCCTTGATAATTATGAGAAGTTCAAAAAAATAATTTAGCTAATTATTTTAGCTAAAATACCCTATTTTTTGAGAAATTTTAATAGGGGAAATTAGTAAATAGAATTCAAATGCTTTCATATAATTATCAGTGGTTAATTAGGTGTTCAAGTACGTGTGTTAATTAGAAGAAGCTCAGAAAGTTAATTTAGCTAATTACTTTAGCTAAAATACTCTGTTTTTTGAGAAATTTTAATAGGGGAAATTAGTAAATGGAATTTAAACACTTCCATATAATTATCAGTGGTTAATTAGGTGTTCAAAAACCCGTGATAACTAGGAGAACCCTAGAAAATTAATCTAGCTAATTACTTAAGCAGAATTACAATATGTTTTGGACAATTTAAATAAGGGAAATTAGTAAATAGGTTCAAATTGAATTGAATTATTTTATGTAGGTTTATTAGAAGTTATTAAACCCGTGATAATTATGATATTCTCAGAAAATTAGTTAAACTAATTATCTTAGTGGAATTACGTTGTTTTTAGGGGTAAATTAAAGGGGGAAATTAGTAAATCATGTGCTATACTTACATGCTATTTTTAGAGGTGTACTATAGGGTCAAGAGGCCGTGATAATTATGCCAAGGTTAGAAAAGTAGTATAGGTATTTATCTAACTCAAATTACACTATTTTTAGCTAAAAAATAAAGAGGAAAATTAGTAAATCATGCTATATGATTACATGCTATTTATCAGAGCTATATTATAGGGTAAAGAGGCCGTGATAATTATTTCAAGGTTAGAAAAGTAGTATAGTCATTTATCTAAGTCAAATTACACTATCTTTAGCTGAAAATTGAAGATGGAAATTACATAATTAATTTAGAAAATAACAATATAATTACCAAAGGTCAAAAATATCCTTATCTACTTGTGGTAATTATACCATAGTTAATTGATGAGATTAGAAATTATAATTGACCAAAAGTCCTATTTTTAGCGAATGATTAATTAAAATAAATAGACCTTGTGGTCAAAAGTTTTTAGGAAAATTATAGTAAGTGTAAACCTATGATATCAAGTTGAGGAAATGAAATCTTTAAGAGAAATCAAATACAATAAATATTAAGCCCAAATAAAGTAGATTATTAGCTTAAAAGTTGATGGGAAAATTAGGAAAAAGATATAGAAAATTATAAGAAAGTTAGGAGAGCTTAGAAAACCCTTAGGGAAGCGGTGGAAAAAGTTATCATGCCTATAAGAAATTACTAGGTCAAGAATTTATCAATTAAGACTATAAATTTAACCTTGGATGGGTTACGGTGGAATACAAAGGTTAAGTTTAGATTTTGAATTATCTACCTAATGATTAGACGTCCTTTTTATAAGGATAAGAAGTTATGGCACCAAAAAGAACCCGAGCAAATCCTACATCCGATGATGAGGATGTAGCTCCAAAACAAACTAGAGCGTCGCACGACGACGAAGTCGGGCCTAGTAGTAGGCCTACGGAGAAGATTCTTCAGACGACAGTGCAGCAGCAGATGGCCAATCAATCCCAGGTGGGTGTCCCATTATTCAATTAAGTCTTTAATTAGTTTAAGTTCTTTTATAAGTTAGCATTGCATACGTAAGAAGGATAAACTAGCTGAAATCGGAAGGTAACTTCCACGTGCATTTGTTTATAATGTAGGAAAGAATTTTTTGGGTTAAAACTGGTTGAATTAGAAAAGATATGTTTGATCATCCTTAAGACAGCTTGTCTCAAGACACCTCCGACTCCTTGATATAAATTGATGATAATAATTGGCTTTCTAGCCACGGTTAAGTCGGTTACCCCCATGAACGATGAGTTTCTACTCCGTGTCATGTCTTGATGTTTCTACATAAGTTAGGATACCGTTTTTATCCTAGGGGAGCCGCCCTGTTGTATGGGCAAGTGGTTTGGTGTATGGGCACCCGGAACCTTGGGTGGGGGTTTATCCACTCCGGATTTGAATAAGGAATGGGTGCTGTTTTTCACCCGTAGGTGGTCTTGAGACAAGACGAGTACTGGTCATGGTTATTATGGATAATGTTTTGATTGACAGTACCCTGTCTTAAGTTTAAAGATGTCTGTTTGCTAAAAGAATGCTTTCAATGCTTCTTTCAAGGAATTACCGTGATGGAACGTTAAAAGAAACCATTATTTTAAATGTTAAAACAATGTGATAATAAGATAAACAAATCTTGTGTGAGTGCGGGGTAGTAAGTGGGGATTGACTAAGGTTGTCAATCATGGACGGGTGGACCTGATTAATCAGGTAACTATCCATTCCCGTGCAATAAAACGTTTTAGAAACTTCTCACTTAGAGAGGAATCCACCAACGGCTGTGCCCTCACATATGTTAGGGGGAAAAAAGCGTTGGCTAAGGAAACCATAATCTGAATGATGAAGTTATAGGGCCTCAATAAGAAATTTTTTTGTAGGTTGTTTGAATACATTGTCCCGTTTCCGCTGCGAGACAGGATTAGGTCTTCTTCTAGGGCTATAGACCCAAGCCATTGTGAATGGCAAAGGTTTATTCCTTGGATTTTTCTTGTCTAGAGACTCCGATTTTTATAAGGCCTAGAGACCTGTCAAGGATCCCATCCCGATCTTGGTATAGGCGGGTTGGGGATTTTACACCAAGCAAGTTTGGAAAGCCAGAGAATTATGCCAAGCACAAAGAAATTACCTTTGGATTTAGATAACAGTGGAAAAAACACAAAGCAAGCATCCAATCCATTGGCAAGGAAGGCAACTGCAAAAACACCAAGTACAACGGCCAAGATAGCCCAAGCAAGTCATCAACAAGGTTGGTCTTGTCCAATTTTTCCAGCTACCTATGAAAGCACGAGTTGCAATACTCCAACAAAGGCTATACGGACCCGAACTATGGCTCCACCCACCTTGAACCCATAATTTCGAATTTGTCCACTCAGACACGGAGGTGGGAGACATGACAAAAGACATGGCAGAACTTAGGAAAAAGGTTTTATATATATTACTAGGCATTGTATCAAAATGGTTTAAACCTTGTTGTGCTTTATTACGATTTGATTTTTTTAAGAATGCTAAGTAATGCCTAAAAAATTAGTAAAGGGGAATCAGGTCATCTCAGTGCCAAAATAACCCCATACTCTTGTATATACTTCATACATAAAATCTTTTCATATTTTGTTTTAATACTATAGTCAACCTTGGTCAAAACTTGAGAAAAATCACAAAAATAGACCAAGTCAAAAAGGAACACGGATTTCCAAAAGCACTAGGTACATATACTAACTTAGGGGGATTTTATGGTCATTTCCACATAGCAACTTTGTGGGACAGAGTGAGCGAGCGAGCATGTCCTTTGGAGAACCCATACGCACGTATCAAGAATTCCCATGGTGAGCAAAGCTAGCAGTGAGTTCTATACTACTTATAGAACATTTGTATGCAAGGTATACGCGCCTCACATAAAAAAATGAGCAATGCACAAGGTAGGAAAGTCCTATCAAAAGAATCCCCACAACATGGGGAAATGCAAGGGTATGACCCAGGTTACCAGCAGGTCATTGTGATAGCTACCACGATAGCTGTCACCTGGCACCGAAATAGGAACAGAGCATACCAACAGGTTGTGCATCTCTAGAGGATCCTAATGAGGCCATTTTCACCTCAAATGGATACCTAAAACTCAACAAGAACAACAAAATTGTCCTGGAACTCATAAATTTCCCTCACACATAGTCCAGGTTACCAAACCACAAGTGCATGGCCCAAATCAGTAGGATTTCCTTGGCATGGGGAACCCAAATATATGAAAATTGTGCAAAATGGCCACAATTGACACCAATCACAATAGCTGGCGCAAGGCTCGGTTCAGGAAAATTTTGGCACCAACAGTTTCTACATGTCAAGAGGAGTCCATAGACTCCTTTTTTGCTCAAATTGGACCAACAAGGAATTTCCACTCAAAGATTTACAGGTTTCGGAGTCCAATAAGCAAAAAATGCAAAACTAGGCCAAATTTGTGCAAAATTCTCGAATTTTTGGACCATAAGCTCCACATACCCCTAAGGAACCAATTGTTGTAAGGAATAGGGCAAAAAGTTGGCTGAAGTTTAACTTATCTTAGAAAGTGCGATTTTTTGCAAATAGGCAGGTTGGTGAGCCAACAGGACAAAGTTTACAAACCAACCCTCAAGAAGCACATAAATGACCACAGGAAGCCACAAGGGAGGTTTGAATCCAACTGCAAAACCATAACTAGGGCTTGCTTAACAAACAAGACTTCCGGCAAGAGGAGAAATTAAGTGGTGACCAAACTAGTGATCCAAATTGGCCATGCAGGGTGGCTTTAGACTCTACACATCAAGGGGAATCAAAAGGTACCACTCATGCTAAAAATGGGCACAATTGGCAAGTATCACGGTTGTTGCCACATGACTTGAAAAGTGCACTTGAGCCAAGAAAATTGATAGGCTATAGCATGTTACCAGTCTAGAGAACCCATTTGAAGAGTAGAATGCAAAAATGAAGTCACAAGGCAGGTCAAAAGTCAAGAATTGCAACTTGACTCCAAAAAGACCAAGTAAAAGGGGTCCATACACTTTTTGGGCCTAATTTGAAGATTTAGTTGTCCAAATTGATCATGCATAGCATGGATGGGAAGGGAGAGGTGAATATACAAAATATGTGAAAAAATGCTTGATTTGACACAAATGATACCTACCACGGTTGCTACCACTCGTCATACTTTTGGCATTTGAGTAGATCATGATGAAGTACATCTCAAGGGGATCCCCAATGACACCTCTTTTGCCAAAGTTGGACACTCTGAGCTCAAGATATTGACCAAACTAACTTTCATAGTACTAACTACACAAATGACTCACATTTGATGATTATCCAACTAAAATTCCCACGAGTTCAAATAATCCCAGGAAAATGCGACACAGAAGCATCTATAAGCTTGAAGAAAAGGAAAGCCACCAGGTCGACATTGACCACATCACAGGGCCCATGGCTTGTTTTTGTTCACAAGGCCATCCAAGCGTAGCATGGCCTCAAATCGTTAATTGTGTTTGGAAAGACGAGTGAGGAAAGATATGGGAGACACCATAGATGCCCAAATATTTCAACACAATTGTGTACACACCACAAAATGTCGACAAAGCCATATCCAAGCTAGGAGTCAAGGATTTTCTCTCCATGTCAATAGTACAAGCTGATTACAAAAGGGCTCATGAGATAATCACCACTCTCTAAAATGTGGATGAAGAAGGGATGACAAAAAATCTTACAAAGGAAGATAGAGAGAAGGTTACAATAGAGATCACCCCGGATGCCATGGCAGAAATCATGAAGTTGCCAAGAGGGGAACCGATAAAGCCACAAGGCTATGCTGATGAAGAGTTTAGTACTATGAAGTTATTAGCATTTAGTAGCATCAAATAAAGGAGGACAGAACATTTGATGAGGGTTCAGCACCAACACCAACACCTCCATTTTGACATGCAAACCAAATATACAAGGCCCGAAAAAAATTTAGCTTCAACCTTACACAAGTTAGTACCGCAACATAGGAATGTTCCTATTGATCTAGCCAAAAAGGGTAAGACAATCCAAAGAAAAGAAGGTGGCATCACCATCCGCATTTGCAAGGACAACAAGAGCCAAGAAAACAACACAACCTGAATATGTGAGAGATGAAGGGGTCACCAGCTCTAAGTCAGTTGGATTAGAGAGTGACGAAGAAAAGATAGAGCTCCAGCAATTAGACCCCACCACTCAAGAAGGAATTTAGTATCAACATACACCACGAGAGTGGAGCAAAGAGCGCAAAAAGTTAAGGATGAAGAGGAGAGAAAACAAAAAGCTAAAGAATATAGGAAGGAGAAGCAAAGAGAGGCTGCTCAGAGAAGAAGAGATATTAGAAAGGAAGGGCAGGCCCAAAGCCTATCAAACATGATGAGGACCAAAATAAAAGAATAAATGGGCCAACCATCAAAAAGACTAGCGAAAGAAGGAAGAGAAGGGAGGAGCCTAAAAGGATGAAAACTCAGGATCATCTTGAAGAAAGTGCCTCCACTAGAGAGTTGAGAACAAAGAAACGATTAGAAATCCAAAAAACTGTTGAGACCCCTACAGAAGAAGAAAATTTTGATGAAGACAATGTCATAGATATGATGGACCATATCTACCAATAGGAAGAGCATGCAAGGCAAGGGCAACAATAAAAAACTTGGCAACGAGAAGAACCAAGGATACCAAGCCATGTGCCAACAAATATGATTCACATGGAGTCCCCACCCACAAATGAAGGCCTTCAGTCAGAGCAAGCAAGCCAAGTCCACGTGTGCAGAGCACAAAATTCCATACGAATCTCTCAAAGAGGAGGAGTTGGCCAAAAAGACAATCAAGACTTGTTAGCAGCAGGCTACAGCTACAGCCTAGAAGAGGCCTAGGATGCGGTGGACCTACCAAAGTCCTTCTGAAAGGAGCACAGCCTAGAGCCAAAAACAATCGAGCAGGCTACGGGGTCTAACTAACTCAAATGGTTGTAGAGGGGTCAAATGAACTCCAAATGACATGAAACTTGAGATTGGGGGTCTCTAACCTATAGGCAATAGCTTTCTAGCAGCAAAACTTGCAAAAGTCACAATCAGGTAGGTGAGCAACCGCAATTGTTGCCACCTCTCAACTTCACCAAAAGTGACAAATGAAGGGTCGGTTGGCTCATCATAAGGCCTACTTACCTCTATCCATGCTTAGTTTCACTTAAAACACCATCAACAACTCAAAAGGAGTACTTAACACACTAGGTGGCCTAGAGCTAAAATCGCTCATTGCATTGCACACACACACACATTCAACATAGCACATTGAACATGTACATGATTCCAAGAGCATAAGGAAGAAACACATGAAGTTTCATTAGCAATGCTTATCTATGAGCGCACAAGCATAGGCATGCTCTTCACTATGAGCTCCAAATTAAAAATAGGTCCTTCATAATTATAAATTTTGGTTTATTAGAAAGGGATAGTTACTTCAAAAAAAAGAGGCTTTAGAATCTAGCCTTTTCATTGAGTACATAATAGTTTGGAAACAATCAAACTTTTTTGAGTTCAGGATTTATAATTCCGGCTTAGGCAAAAAATAAATGAGTGAGGACACTTGGTCCTCTTCTTGTGGCTTGTAGATTCTGGTTAAGGGGTTTTCTTGTCAAACCTTAATTTGAGATCTTTGTAGATGGGCATGAACATGGTGGAATCCATCTCAAAGTATCCCAATTAGAATGCCTTCTCAAAAGTCTACATGTAGTGGCTAGGCAGGAACATGATCCTTCACAATAATCTATAAATTACTTTCCTCTTGGGGGTATCATTCAAATTGAAAATCAGGCCCTTGTAGCCCTCTAAGAATGAAGTCCATTTGAATTTAGTGGAGTCTCTGTTCTTGAAAGTGTTGATGAGCATGTAGCGTATTTTTAGCATCATCTTGCATGCGATACCTAGCTTTCCTTAAACCAGGCTGATTATTTGCTTCATGGCCTTCCTCATGTAGGCGAGTGAAAGTGCCTCTCTTGGTTTGGGAAATACTGGGTAATTCAACCGTGTTTTGTGAGATACAAGCAGCTGCTAAAACTCAGCCCACCTTCTCCTCCTGATGATAGGGCAATATTTTGGGTCAATTTGAAGGTGGGTTGGGAGAAAAATTAATTTATTGTGATGGCTTGATTGTTCTCCCCATAAATTCTCTTTTAATTTTGGTATGCCTTCCTTGATTTGTTATGTGGTCCATTCTAAAAGATCTGCTTCTTTGTAGCTCCCCTTGGCATTTGGTAGAATTGTTGGAAGCAGTGATTTCTTCTTCTCTATTGTTAGCCATTTGAGTAGTGGATAGGGAAGTTCTTGCTCAGGAACCTCCTCTCATAGCTTTTATGGAGCGATATACTTTAATAAATCTTATTTCAATAGATCGTGCTTATACAAGAGGTTCTTGGCCACAACTTCCCTAGTCATTGCCCAATGTTCCTCTAGTAGATGCAAGTACTCTTGAGGCAATTCGTCGGGTTCAGTTGAAGTACCCACATCTACTCAAACTGCTTGTCCTCCTGCTTTGTTTCTTCTTCTATTTGCTCAAAATCTGGCCATGTTTCCAAGGGTCCTTTCTCTCTAGATGGCAGGTTTTTTAATTTCTCAATTGTTGATAGTTGTTTTCTTAAATCCTCCACTTCCTTCATCAACATCTCGATGCTTTCATCTTTTTCCTTTCCCTCTTCTGCCATGGCTTTACTCTTTGTGTGCAGAGCCTCTTCCAATGTGATTCTTGTTGTTTGAGAAACTTCCAAGGTTTATTAAAAATTTTGATCTGCTTCTTGTAAATGTTGGTCTGCTCAAAACTTCTTGTTGGTATGAGCAAGGGATATTTTGTGAATTCCTTTAGTTGTTTGTTCTTATCAGTTATTCGACCTTTAAGTACATCTAGTGAGATCATGTACTTCTGAGCAAGTGTTGTAGATTTTTTGGCACTTTGGTGGGCTTGTTGATCTTGCTTCTCTTTTCATTCCAAGGAGAGTTTACTTCTTTGAGCCATGCCCTCTTGTACTTTCCTGGCCATCTTCTCTTTTTCATACATCTCCTTGTATTTTTCCAGCTCTCCGCTAGCATGCTCTAGCTACATGTCCCTTCTATGAAGATCTTCTACTAGAAGAGTGTTGGTCTTGACCAACTCTTTGTTTTCACTTCTTTTTTTTCCCATTTCTTCTTGTATGCTAACCATAGCTAAGCTGAGATTGACATGGTTTTATTCTTATCTCTTGTACTTGAGAGTTATTTGCATAATCTCCTTGTTCAGATCCTCAACTAGCATGGATATTGATGCTGCCTTGGCCATACTAGACATTATCTCTTAGATGAGTGGCCCTTGAATAGTAGCTTGTGTCGTCTCAATGGTGGTTTTTGGTACAAAATCCTTACTCTCATCTTTCTTAGTAAAATTGAACTCCGGTGGAGTGGTAGTCTCAAGACTTTGCCACCTCTATCACTCTATCCATGGCAGCCACCTCAATGATACTGCATCCTCTACATCATCATGAATAATTGTCATATTTCTTGATATCACCATATCATCAGTACTACTCATTCATAGGTCCTGATATCACCATATCATCCTCTAGCATGAGCATATAAAAAAACTCCATACCATCTGTATCCATAGTAGGAGGCATCTTTGTCCTAAGAGGATCAATTTGTTGCGTCTTGCTAGAGCATAATTCCTCCAACTCTATATCTATAGACATGTCATGCATAGTGACCTAGAGATCCGCAAAAGAGACTTGTGTTATCTTTTTTTGACACCTGCAACACAATCAAGATCGAGCCGTTTTGTACCTCAGATACATGCAATGGATAGAGAAAGACACTTCGAGCCCCCCTTGATATGACTAGTGATCCATAATGCACCTGTAAAACTGCTCTCTAAGTACTATTTATCTCAGCTAAGGAGCATAACCCACATGTCAAAGTGTATATGATGCACCACTAGGCAATGACATATATACATCTCCCACCCCTACAATGTCAAAATGTTGAACCATTGTCCAAGTATGCTCGATCAAAACTTCCATGAGAGAAAGTTCTAAACCACTCACAACATGGTGTGGTGTGGAAGACTGTTGGAGCCCAACTTGTAAAGCCTATCAAATTCCCATTTTTATTTCAAAGACGTCTTATCATTTTGATCCACTTGTCTGGGTTATGTAAAGATTAATCAGTCAGTCAGGACCCAGACGTGTTTCCACTTTGTAATTATGATGAAGAGAACCCCATGTACATTTTTGAGCTACGGTGACTAAAGTATAAAAGTCACCTTAGAACCATTTTTTAAGATAACATTTGAATATTAATCATGTGTCGTACGAGTCTGAGAGAGAGAGAGAGAGAGAGAGAGAGAGAGAGAGAGAGAGAGAGAGAGAGAGAGAGAGTGTGTGTGTGTGTGTGTGTGTGTGTGTGTGTGTGTGTGTGTGTGTGTGTGTGTGTGTGTGTGTGTGTGTGTGTGTCTTATCCTCTTCGCTACGAGCTTCTCCCTCACCAGATTCACGATGTGACCTCACCATCGCGGTAGCCTCTCCGAGAGCTACGCGCCCACGCCACGCATTCACATTTTTGAGCTGTTCGCGATCGATCCTTCCTCGAGCTTGTTTTTCTTGTAAGTAGCACAAACAGTGTCTGTTTAAACAATCAAGTGCTTTATGGAATGAGAGAGAGATTAGCTACACATAGATACTTATAAACTTAGGTTTCGCACACTTTTGGATTATGACCTATGAGTCTATCGCGACTGTATTCGAGATAACTAGGGTTCAAATCTGGTGAGATTAGACTTATAGGTAAGTATATCCTATTGACATAGATCTCCCTACTTAAGGTCTTGTGTCCCTGGAAACGGCGCCAATGTTTTAGGGCAAAACTACTCCCCTGTTCATGCTCATAAGCATGACACAGACAACATACTTATCATCCGATGACACGACTAACCCATAGGTGCACGGAGGCAATCTCGTTAGCTTGTCAGGCTAAGACCATTCTACACATACACACTTCTATGATGCATCAATCACTAACCCTTGTAGAATGCAACCCACTCTATCCCTAAACGCTCACAACACCGTTTACACCTCAAATGAACTCGGAATTGCATCAAACTTACTAGGCACCATCCTCTCAACAGGATATACTTACCTATAAGTCTAATCTCACCAGATTTGAACCCTAGTTATCTCGAATACAGTCGCGATAGACTCACAGGTCATGATCCAAAAGTGTGCGAAACCTAAGTTTATGAGTATCTGTGTGTAGCTAATCTCTTTCTCATTCCATAAAGCACTTGATTGTTGAAAACAGACATTGTTTGTGATACTTACAACCAAAACAAGCTCGAGGAAGGATCGATCGCGAACAGCTCAAAAATGTGAATGTGTGGCGTGGGCGCGTAGCTCTCGGAAAGGCTACCGCGATGGTGTGGTCACGTCGTGAATCTGGTGAGTAAGAAGCACGTAGCGAAGAGGATAAGACTCTCTCTCTCTCTCTCTCTCTCTCTCTCTCTCTCTCTCTCTCTCTCTCTCTCTCTCTCTCTCTCTCTCTCTCTCTCTCTCTCAGACTCGTACGACACAGGATTAATATTCAAATGTTATCTTAAAAAATGGTTCTAAGGTGACATTTATACTTTAGTCACCTTAGCTCAAAAATGTACATGGGGTTCTCTTCATCATAATTACAAAGTGGAAACACATCTGGGTCCTGACTGACTGATTAATCTTTACATAACCCAGACAAGTGGATCAAATTGATAAGAAGTCTTTGACATAAAAATGGGAATTTGATAGGCTTTACAAGGTGGGCTCATTACAACAGTTGAACAAGTTGGACTCCAACAAAGACTCCATCCTCATCTAGAAACCAACAAAGAAATATCACTTGCGTCAAACATATAACCATGAGGAAGGCTAGAAGTATACGTGACATCACCATCATCTGCATATTGAGCTACCTCTCTAGCATGTGTCAAACTTGTCTTTGCATCTTGGACACATCGTTGTTCATGGTACCTCATACATCAAAAGCAATGACACTTAATGTGCACTGTGTGACCACAATACTGCCAACACAAGTATCGATGTGAATGAGATCTTTATCTCTCACATCTCTACAGACTCTAAAACATCCACATATCTACTACATGGATGTAAAATTGCATAGGCATCAAAAACATATGGCAATAAAACCAAAACTATGGCAAGAAATCCTGGGAGAAATCTCATAGACTCTCCCCTATAAATTGAGCAAACTCTCAACCATGCCAAAGTGGGAGATCACCTAGACCACTACACAACCATAACCAATCAATTCATCATGCTTACAAATATAACCTATAGCTCTACCAAAGAAATGGCACAAAAAAATAGTGTTCAATATTTGTGAAGCCAAGCAAAAAACTATGTGTAATCAAGTGCCAAGTGATAATGTAAGCACAAGAAGTACAAATAGTGCTACGAAATCTGACAATTTCATAAATTTGTACATGTAAACCTATAGAAACTATAACTTGTGACTACCTATAAGTTGTAGCCACTACAAGCATACACGAATCTCACTCATGTGAGAGTGGCTACGAGAACACTAAATCCATGTCCAAACTGATGAATACATGTCAAAAGTGAGAGTCAAACTCAATCACTATCAAAGTGCAAGTACTTCAATCACTAAAATATCAAATTTTAGATTACAAATACATAGAAACTATGGCAAGAACCTGGGAAAATTTGACAAATTATTTTTGTGTAGTTTGAGAAAAAATTAACCTCACCAATAATGTGGCATACACAAAACGTGTGAAGCTAACTAGTCAAGGCGCATAAATAGAGACTTAGTCTCTCATCCACCAGCTATCACATACCTAAAAAAAACTAACAAAAAATGCTCTCCAACCAACTAAGAGAAGCAAAATGGGACCGCGGGTCAAAGCAAATTGCATAAACTAGTTTGAGGCAAACTATCTCATATGCAAATCCACATATAGACATACATAAACTGTCAAAGCTACGGCAGCAGTGCTCACTCCCATACGAGTAGGTTCTAGACAACTCCACCTATCTAAAACTTGTATGCCTATGAATCTATGATAACACTTAGTTCTCCCTAGAAGCATCAAAACTTGTTGAGAACTATGAAGGTGTTGGATCCCAACTTGTTCAACTGTTGTAATGAGCCCACCTTGTAAAGCCTATCAAATTCCCATTTTTATGTCAAAGACGTCTTATCATTTTGATCCACTTTGTCTGGGTTATGTAAAGATTAATCAATCAGTCAGGACCCAGACGTGTTTCCACTTTGTAAATATCATGAAGAGAACCCCATGTACATTTTTGAGCTAAGGTGACTAAAGTATAAAAGTCACCTTAGAACCATTTTTTAAGATAACATTTGAATATTAATCCTGTGTCTTACGAGTCTGAGAGAGAGAGAGAGAGAGAGAGAGAGTGTGTGTCTTATCCTCTTCGCTACACGCTTCTCCCTCACCGGATTCACAACGTGACCACACCATCGCGGTAGCCTCTCCGAGAGCTACACGCCCATGCCACGCATTCACATTTTTGAGTTGTTCGCGATCGATCCTTCCTCGAGCTTGTTTTGCTTGTAAGTAGCACAAACAGCGTCTGTTTTCAACAATCAAGTGCTTTATGGAAAGAGAGATTAGCTACACATAGATACTCATAAACTTAGGTTTCGCACACTTTTGGATTATGACCTGTGAGTCTATCGCGACTGTATTCAAGATAACTAGGGTTCAAATCTGGTGAGATTAGACTTATAGGTAAGTATATCCTATTGAGAGGATGGTGCCTAGTAATTTTGATACGATTCTGAGTTCATTTGAGGTGTAAACGGTGTTGTGAGTGTTTAGGGATAGAGTGGGTTGCATTCTACAAGGTTTAGTGATTGATGCATCATAGAAGTGTGTATGTGTAGATTGGTCTCAACCTGACAAGCTAACGAGATTGCCTCCGTGCACCTACGGGTTAGTCGTGTCATTGAATGATAAGTATGTTGTCTGTGTCATGCTTATGAGCATGAACAGGGGAGTCGTTTTGCCCTAAAACATTGGCGCCGTTGCCGGGGACACAAGACCTTAAGTAGGGAGATCTACGTCACTCGTGTGATGGTTATCTTACTTTAGTTTCGACTAGAGAGAGCTTAAACTTTTAGAACAAGATCCAGGATAGAGTATCCTGAGGTCTAGCGGATAGCCAACAAGTATGTGTCTTGCCGAGGGTCTGTGACTAGTTAGATTTAGTTAAGTAGGATAATGTGGAGCTATGGTTTTTTGGTTTTGAGTGCTTGTTATACTTGTGTAGAAATAGAGTAGAAAAACGCTGTAAAAACGCAAAACAAACAAAAAGAAGAAACAATAAGGCTGTTTGCTTGCCTTGAAAGCAAAACCCGCACCATATACTCTTTAAGGGGGTGAAAAGAGTAGACATTGGAATTTATGATCCAACACTTGAGAAAACATAAAAATTGCGACCAAAACCAACAAAAAGAAACAGGTGATTGTCATAAGAAAACACTAAGTGAACCTAAAGAGGCCAAGAAGAGATATAACCATTAGCCTAGGGTAAACTGACTGTGTCATGTGGTACGACTGATATTCACAAGCTTAAGATGAAGTGTCATCAAATTTGCATCACTTTAAGTGCATTTGAGTTGTGAATTGCCATAGAAAAGTGAAATTTGTGAAGTGCTTGAGTCCAAGGTCGAAATAAGTCCAAACTTCATAAAACTTGAGGGTTAGACTTATATGGGCACAGAGAACACAACTGTCTAAAAACACACAAAAAATCAAGTCCCAATTGCTCTCTGCTGATTCTATCGCGATAGAATGTGAAGTTGGTGATTGACTAACAACTGGAAAAACCCTTTATACTACAGGTTTAACACATCAATACAAGGGTACTCACAAAAATTGAGTGAAAATGAACACCATCTTGACCACAAAACTTCAAAACTAGTGTTCTAGAGTCTGAATTCACAGACAGAAGCAAGAAGGCATTGACCAAATTTCCAAACAGTGCAAAAACTTGTCAATGCACAACACATGGAGTGGGTGAACCAGCTATGGAGATAACTTGAGAGAAATGCCAACAGTGGAGAACAAGCCAAGTCTATCGCGATAGACTAGGGACATTGCTGTTGAGGACCTTATCTTCCAAATTTCCTCTAGGGAGAGCTTTAACAGAGCCTATACAGCATACACACCAAATTTCAAGGCATTTAGATCACTGAAAGTCAATCTAAGGCCCAGATAGAGAATCAGGCTCTGACAAAAATACTAAAATGGGACCAAAACCCAAACCAAGTGTCCAAACGTCATAAAACTTAAAGGATAGGCTATAGAGGGTAAAAGGAACTCAAAGGTGAAGTCACAATTTTAAATTGTCTTATGCTAGGCTATTTGTCAATCTATCACGATAGACTAGGAAAGTGGTGATTCAGACATATTTTGCAAGTTGTGACTATACTACTGAGGCGGTCCGGGGCGGGCAACAAGAGAGGCGACCTCTAAACACCCCTCAAGGCTCCCGTGCTGCTCAATTGGGGCTGGGGCAACCACAAGCACAACACAACAACAAACCCACAGCCAAACCAAAACAAGATAGGGGCACCACCTAGTTATGGTATGCGAACTAGGACGCAAGAGAGATTTTGGCACAACCAAGAAGATGCACCACACAACACACACAAACAACCTCACACCAAGACACACATGAAATGGACCAGAGAGAGCTAGAGCAAAGGGAAGAGAGAGAGGGAAGGATCTTGCGTAATACCTTATTTGTGACTTGCAAATGGAGATGGTTCGTTATGATGCTATCGTAGAACTTGTACAAAACTCACTCAATGCTTAGTGATTGCTAATCATTGCCAAAACACACACACACTGTCTTAGGGTGTGGGAGACCTCTTACCACAATACCCTCTTACAATGGACACAAAACTGGCAATGGAAAACACACTAAAACACTTTCTCAAATCAAGATCAACCGATAAAAACTCAAAATACACAAGTCACCTTGAATTTACCAAACCGTATTGCACAAATGGAAGGACGAAGATTTAAACGTCGAATCACGCCTTTGATGCACCAAACCTCAATTTATTGATGATGAAGGAGCATGTAAAATAGTGGTTTTGAGATTTGTGGAACTCACGCTCTCTCACTTGCAATGTGTAGCTTGAAGGCTTCTCTCACACCAAGAGTGAAGCTCACAAGTGGTTGCTACACCTAAGTCTCTCCTCACGCATAGAGTGTTGGGGTGCTATGTGAGATGTTGGAGGTTGTTTTACAAGAAGGAGAGGGGCCTATTTATAGGTTGGAGACCCCATATTAAGATTATTGGAAATCCTAATTTACAAGCTAACAAATCAGGATTATGATTTTTTTGAATATCAAAACATTGCGGGCCTTCTTTGTCTGCTTGAGTCATGGGTGTGGGCTCAAAAAAGAGCATTATTGATGGTAGATAAGGTGAAAGTAAGTAAGGAGAGAGAGAGAGAGAGAGAGAGAGAGAGAGAGAGAGAGAGAGAGAGTTACTATACACATGTCTTGAGGTGAGGTGTCTTTTATGGTTAGGTCAATGGCTATTTTGTGTTAGTATGTTAGTGGTTAGTGTTAGTAATCACTAGAAAGTTAATGTTACATTTACAATGGGTAGAATGAGGTGGATGGTTGAATGAAGTGAGAAAATCCTTGTGATGGTGAAGCTTGAAGAAGTTTTGGACTTACTTGTGTAGGTTCTCAAAATGACTATCGATCTTCTTCTTCGTCTTCCCTTCTTTACGCCACCGCCGCCAAGGTTGATTATCGTGAAAATGGTAATTCCGTTGATGAGATCTCTTGATTTGCAGAGGTTAATCATGGTACACATGCTGAATTTATGTATATATATAAGGGGTAAGATGGAATTGTACTTTGGAATTAATAGAGAGAGGCATAGAGATGGTGTATGTACATGGAGAGCTCATATAAGAGCTATGGAAGTAAGTGGGGAGGTTAATGGTGAAGAAGGTGAGAGAAACCATTGAAGGTGCAGGTTTGAGTGAGGGATTGAGAGGAATGTGTGTGTGTGTAGAAGTGTGGAAAGAGGTGAGAGAAGACTATAGGCTACTTGTGAGAAAAGTGGGCAGACTGGGGTGCACTCAAAAAATCATATCTCACCGCTGGTAGCTCCAAAAATCATGAAAAAATTTGAGGTGATTATTCAAAGCGTGGGCTACATTTTTTCTTTTGACCACCGCTCCAAATTCGGAGTGGGGATAGGTGCCAAAATTCTCACCAAAAAGCCTGCTTTTATGCCTGCAAAAGTCTTTTAGTGGACCCCTCCTTTGTTGAATTTGTACAATGCATCCAAGAGTGAGCCCCTCCTTTGTCATATTATAATACAAAGCATCCAAGTTGCCCTTGACCCATGCATGGAGGAGGATTATTGGTGAATAAAGAAATATATACATGGTGGGACTAGTGTATGGATTATTGATGGACTTTAGCTCAATGAGCAAATGGTGTTAGAATAATGAGTAAAAATAATAGTAAAAGTATGGAGGATTTATGGATATGGAAAGATATTGGAATCATATGATATGGTCCCTCTTTGAATTATTTTGGATGAAAGAGGAAAAGGTATGCACGTAAATAATATAATAAACGTGACCAATGAGTAGAAATCAATTTTTTGTTTTCACGAGGGTGAGGGTGAAAATGTGGGAGTGATTTGTATAAAGGAAAAATATAAGGTTAGAGTATGTACATATTGGCAAAAAATATACTTATGGTGTAAGAGGATGAAAGAAGGTGTACAGAGGTTTAATAAAACACACACCTAAGTAGAAATATTTAAATAAAATACCAAAATAATTATAAAAAATCCCTATATTTAGGCCATATATACAATGAAATATTTACACACAAAGAGGCCATAATATACTTTTATTTTTTTATTTTTTATTTTTTTTGGCTCAACTAGCCCAGTGACTAGCTAGCTGAGGGTTTTTAAGAAGATATGGGAAAAGCCCCCTAACTCACACACGCCTATGTACAGTGAAATGGTAGGGATAGCCATAGCGTTTGGGTGAATTTGGTAGGGTGAGGTAGCTTACTATGGCAATTATGGAAAGCCGAAAAACGGCTATCACTACTAGGTCATACTCTCCACATAGATCCCAACCATCATTTCATATTTGAAATTGGAACACCAGAAGATTGACTGAGTGGTTGTTGTACATACTTGAAAGATTTTTCGTGGTTCACGGAAAACCCTTGTGAACAGACTAACCATACTTGTGTAGATCCTAGAAGGAGATCATCACAGAGACGCACAGGAAGAAGGAGTCCAGGTAAGCTTTAAGTTTGCAACCCGGATTTCATTATTATGTATTTAAGGTCGGGAGCCTTTGTTAAGTTAGGAGCTAAAAGTGTCAAAAGTCAAATAAGCACCACGTCCACCGAAGAGAGTGTAACTCAGACAAGACTAGACCCATTAGCACCGATCATTGAAGAGGATACTGACACTTCGTCGGAGAAGTCCTTCTTCATGATGGGGAGTCAACAGCCAGGAGGTTTCAACGGTGAAGGACCAATGCTAGGGGGAAGCACCTCCCTACATCCTTTAAACGAAGCCAAGTTCACTATAATCTTCTTAGAAGGAACAAACTCGAGGGGAGCCTTAGTTTATTCTGACTATCGAGGACGCAAGTGTATTTGTATTGAAGAAAGACCGGCTCAGAGACTGGAGATAATTTGAGTCTATGATGATGGAGACAGATTCCGAGACGAAAAGGGGAACCACTATCTGATAGTTAGTAACCCTGAGGATTACAACAGATATGGAGATAACGTGGCAAAAGGGAAAATGGTTTCAGAAACCCAAGAACCGCCTCCTAGCATTGATCGACCTGGAGCGCTTTTTATGTATGATAAGAAAACAACCAGGGTCCCAACCTATAATGAGAATGTGGGGATTTACAAGCATGAAAGTGGGGAATAGTCTCCTACTTTCGATGCAAGGAACCCTACCCAAACGAATTAAGCAAAGGCAAGGTTCTTTACTTATTTTCTTATGAAACTGCTATGGGGAAGGATATTGTTTTTGTTGACAGGTACGGGCGATAATACAAACGTATTCTCCCAGAGGAGGTTGAAAAGGCAACAGTTCCGGGAGCGGAGCATCAACCTATGCCCCCGACGAAGTACCAAGAGCCACCTACACCCCTAGCAAGTCGAAAAATCCCTTTTCAGAAGAGTATGACACTACCTCACATTCTACTCGACAACCGACGTTCAACTACCAGGACCAACCAGCTACTCAGCCATCATTACAGGCATGGCTTCGACAGAGTGCTACATTAGAACAAGACCGAACCCGAGAGGGTTATCAAACCACACGAGGGCTAAGGGATTTACAAGAACCATCGCTCTATGCACAGTATCAAGGAGAGAGTAAGCCAAAGACTCAAGGGTCAACAGAGCCTGG
Source organism: Adiantum capillus-veneris (assembly GCF_014529385.1). Taxonomy (NCBI): domain Eukaryota; kingdom Viridiplantae; phylum Streptophyta; class Polypodiopsida; order Polypodiales; family Pteridaceae; genus Adiantum; species Adiantum capillus-veneris. The sequence continues at coordinate 98,189,411 of NC_140960.1, read as the reverse complement.
AAGACCACCCCTAGAACGAGTTCGGAGAGATGAACCATCTCTTGCAAGAACTGTTAGAAATTATGGCTTAAGAGCACCATTGGGAGAGGAACCTGGCCACTACAGAAGACCAGAGGAGGTATATCGACTAGGACGTGGAGATCCAATGATGAGATTTGTAGACCATCGTAGAATTAGACCTTCTCAAGTGCAAAAATGGGTAAACAAGAAATACATGGGAAGCAGGGATCCGAGAGATCATGTAGCAGCCTTTGTGCGTGTAATTAGAGTTGAAGAGGTGTTAGACTTCCCTACCGAATTTCCAGGATTTGGTTTAACCTTAGAGGATGATGCAGCTACTTGGTTTGACTTTGTGGAGCGAAGAGACTTTGAGTCTATGGAGGAAGTGTTTGACGAGTTTATCGAGGAATTCTCACAAAGGGGAATAGCTCATAATACAGTCTCACAAATTCATAAATTCAAACAGAAAGATGGAGAGTCTGTGCAAAAGGCAGCGAAAAGGAGCACGACGTTGAATGAGTTAACCAACGAGGCTCTATACCTTGTGGAAAATTGTGCGGTCTACAAAGAGGGTGAGTTCAAGGATCTTGACGATGATTCCTCCTAGCAACAAAGTGGAAGCAAGTCTGCTAAGACAACACCGAAAGGAGAAGTAGTTGTGAGCCAAGAGCAGCTTGTAGAGGAAGTGCTTAAAAAGATTAACTTGTATTCCAAACCACAAGCTAAACAGCCAAAATGGTGTGCAATTGAACAAAAATGGACAAACCATGGGACGGAGGAATGTTATTATAACAAGGGATATGTGAGAGAATGACCATATGCTCCGCAAGCTTAGGCGACATCCCCTCAAGTCCCACCGATTCCTAGATATCAAACAGGCAACCTACCAGGACCTGTAGGTGTAGAAAGACCACAACCAGTGTTTGGACAACAACCACCCCTACCAGGATTACGACCAGTCGGCATAAGATACACACCAACAGTAACTGAATCGGGTGAGAAGGCTTTGGTGCCTATGCATGCATACTACGAAGTTCCCAATGGATATGCGGAAAAATCTGTCTATTATCCACCGGAAGAACCCTCCACACCAGAACCATGGAGCATGATAGGAAATACAGGACCACCAACTGCTGTACAGGCAAGCAGCGAGAGAAGGAAGATATAGCTTGGATGAAAGAACACTGTTGTTCATAGCCAACAGAGGCATGAGCGGGCAGAGGCTTTCACACCAACAAAGAGGAGCTCAGGGAGCTCCTCAACAGCCTAAGGGACCATGCTACAAATGTGGTGGAGACCATTGGCTGAGGGACTGTCCTCATGATGAAATCATTAGGGTCAACGCATATTGCACCGAGTGTGGAATTACTCACTTGATCCCTGATTTCCCTAAGAACCTAAGTAAAGGAGAAAAAACTACTTTGAATATGCTGGGAGCACTGCCTTCCAGTGGAGGGTCGGAAAATGAAACTCCGATTCCTGTTAAGGTCTTGACGAGAGCCCAAACAAGGAAAAATGACAATCAGCCCAAGAGTAATGATGAAAATCAAGAGGAAATCAAGATTGACAAGTCTAGCGTCAGTCGTGATAATCCTTGGAAAGAACGAAGAGTGAAAATGAAAGCTAGACGTGAGCGAAAACAGAAAGCTGTAGAAGTTGAGCTAATAATGGCTCGAGAGCAACGTAAACAACAAAGAGAGTCTGACTCTCTAAAATCAACGGAGGCACCAAGAAGCACAAGCTCAGGAGGGTCTGTATTGGTAGATAAGGTCAATGAACCCTTAGATGCAATCTTGCAAGCATATGACGCAAGATTGAAGAACAAACAGACTCTAGAGCAAAGGTGGATGACATATCCATATCCAGAGATAGAAAATAGAGACTAGAGATGTGCAAGCAGCTGATTGAAACTGCACAAGCTTTACAAGAGCCTCCACCTATGGAAGTGGGAGATAGAATAATCAAACCACCAAACAATGAAACACCTCTCAAAACTGAACAAAGGGTTCCTGACAAGATAGAAAACGTTAAATCCTTGCCTGATGTAGTGGATGCAAGAATTGTGCCTAATAGCACTGATGAATCGCTGAAAGATTTTCCACTATATACACCTATTGTGGAAGAAAATTGGCATGAAGAGCTATGGGAAACAGTGAGAAAATCTCAAGAAAAGTATGAGACAAAAACAGTCGAGTCAGTGCCTTTCACGGAGTTGAACTTGAATAAGCCTCGATGGGATTTAGACGCTAAATCATTTCAAGGGGATAATGGTTCAATTGCATCCGAAGATAGCAGACCAGCATCACTCAGAACTTTGCCGCCATACATGGGAGACTACGAGGCAAAGTCAGAAATTCAAAGGGTACCTTCTCAAAGAATAGGAGGGCCAAATCAATTGGACACTAAAATCTTGATAGACTTGTTGACCACTCCGGTCAAGTGTACAATCACATTGGCAAAATTGTTAAAAATTAGGCCAATCATGTGGACGGAAGTGGGCAAATGTCTTGAAAAATTTGGTATAAGGACACCTCTTAAGTTCTTCGAAACTGAGCTTAATGACACAGAACTAAAGAGAGTCAACACTAGACCAGTGCCACTCAACAAGGTCGGAGAGTATTGTGGGGGTGAAGACAGCAACACTACTCTACCAGTTGAGTATAACGGCATAGAGACTAAGGCCATACTTGATAGCGGAGCTAGCATTGCCATTGCGACCAAAATGTTATGGGAAAAATGGGGAAAACTAGCAATACGAACAACTAGAATGAAATTGCAACTAGCGGATGGGCACATAGAAAGGCCTATAGGATTGCTTGAGGCAATTGTGGTATCTTCATGTGGCATAGAGTACGAACATACATTTGCCATAGTAGATTTTGGCAAGAAGAACAATTATGAAATTATCCTTGGTAGACCGTTCATGAGGCAACTCAAGATGGTGCAGGACTGGGGGTATGATTATTTGTATCTAAGACATGCTGAAACCACTACACGTGTAAACATGAAAATCATAGCTACCATGATGTCACGAGAACACCTGTGGAAGAATTTGACTCGGCCACCATTAGTGGATCAGAAGTCCCAGCGTGGCTTTATAAGAAAAAGGAGATATGGATGTGCGGAGCATCTCAATGTAGTGAATTTGACCACAATGAAAGGACACTAGAGAGGGTCTTGGAAGATGATGCCTATATACGAGAACCCTTTCCTGAAGAGAAGCTCGAACCCCTAGAATGGTCTCAAATTTTGGCTACATTGGATGTATGCGTCAATGAAGTCACTCCCACCAAATTTTGTGATGAGAATGGCTACGTTGTAGTACCATACTACATGTTGAGCAAAATTGTGGAGGAAGACGAGAACGATGTAGATACTGAGAATACGAGGATCAATAAAACGGAAACGAAACTTGAGATTAAGATAGTGGGCTATGTGGACATCCCCACTAAAGAAATCGAGCAGGATGGAGAAGAATTTTATGATTCTTCTGATCAATGTGAAAACAAAGATAATGTGGATGACGAGAAGTCGGAAAATACGGAGGAAGATGACCATCAAGATCAAGACAATGACGTCTTCTACAATTTCCCAAACCAAAGTGAGAGACGCCAAAAAAGATACAAGAGTAGGCGACACCATAACAGTCTACCAACTAGGCTGAGACCTATGCCAAAGTTCAGGGGTAAGACACATTTCCTTATGAACATTCATGCTGTTGATTGTGCTAAGGACAAAGTGTCAGGAAGATTTCTTGAGGTTGCTGAAGACTCAGGTTTTAAGTCCAGACTGTTGAAACCTAAGAAAACCAGCAAAGCAAAAAAAAGAGTTGCAACAGAAAAATTGGATGTCTCTGGCGATCCAATTATAACGAAAGTTGAGCGGAAAAAGAGATACAATGATTTGAAACAAAAACTAAAAAATGTATGGACAACTGAAATGGAAAGTAGCGATGGAACGAACGCTAGTGGTGGGAGTAAAAAGATAGATGTACCTCCTCACTATTGTAAGTACACCATTCAGGAAAGAAAATTGGTGGTTCAGCAACCAATGAGAGAGCCTAAATCAAACGGGTCCTACAATGGGCCAGAGAACGCCAAGAAAATAGACCTAGCAGAGCCGAGAGAAAGTCCTCGATCTGCTAACATTGTCACAGATCTAAGCCAGGAAGAAGAGGACTTACTGATCAAAACGCTTAAGGAATTTCGTGATGTATTTGCTTGGTCGTACAAAGATCTGAAGGGGGTGGATCCTAACATTTGTGAACATTCAATCCCTCTGAAGTCTGATGCAAAGCCAAGCAAACAACGTCCATACACGTACAATGAGACATTCGCCAAAAGGATAAAGGAAGAGATAGACAAACTTATGGAGGCTGAATTTATTTATGAGATAGAGCACACGGACTGGGTGTCGCCGATAGTGGTGGTACCTAAGAAAAACGGGAAATTACGAGTGTGTGTGAATCTCAAGAAGGTAAACACAGCAACAATAAGGGACAATTATCCTCTTCCTATCACGAAACACGTCCTGGAACGAGTAGCAGGCAAGCAAGCCTATAGCTTTATGGACGGATTCTCTGGTTATAATCAATTGGGATTCAAACTAGAAGATCAATACAAAATAGCATTTACAACAGAATGGGGCATATATGCGTTTAGGGTAATGCCATTTGGCTTGACCAATGCTCCAGCCACATTTCAGAGATTAATGACACATGCTTTTAAAGAATACTTGCGAATATTCTTGGATATTTACATGGATGACTTGTGTGTTTATTCTCTATTGAGAGAAGACCATATAGATCATCTTAGAAAGGTATTCGAAAAATGCAGAACGTATAGGATTTGCCTCAACCCAGAAAAATGTGTATTCATGGTACGACAAGGTAAAATCTTAGGCCACATAGTATCGGCTAATGGAATTACCACTGATGAAGACAAGGTAAAGGTGATCATAGAATTGCCAAGACCAAAACACTGTACGAGAGGTACAATCATTTATGGGACATTGTGGATACTACCGACGTTTTATCTACATGTACGCTGTAATAGCAAAACCCTTGTATGGTCTAATCACGATCTTCATATGGACCAACGAATGTGAGGAGTCATTTCATAAACTAAAAGATGCACTGGTATCTGCACCAATTCTAAAAGCACCAGATTGGTCAAAGATCTTCCATGTACAAATAGATGCTTCGACATTTGCAATAGGCTATATATTAGCGCAACCAGGGGAGGGTTATACAGATTTTCCGATCAGTTATGCTAGTAGACAACTCAACAGTGCAGAAAAGAATTATACCACCACTGAAAGAGAAGGATTGGGTATGATATATGCAGTAAAGAAATTTCGGCATTACTTACTTGCGAACAAATTCACATTTTTTGTGGATCATCAGGCACTCTTGTACTTAGTAAGCAAACCTTGTAACACGGGACGAATTGTAAGATGGTTCATTGTGTTGCTGGAGTTTGATTTTACGGTAGTAGTTAAGAAAGGAAAAACTCATCAAAGAGCAGACCACCTTTCTCAATTACTACATGGCAAAAAAGCTACTGGGGTAGATGATGATCTCCCAGACGCATACCTGTTTAATATAGAGATGGTATCGAAATGGTCAGAGCAAATTATTCCGTTGTTGACATATGGAATGAATCTTGACGAGACACACGGTGGAAGATGTTAGACAAGCACGAAATTACACAATGCTTGCGGGAAGAATGTACCATCATGGAAACGATGGGATTCTAAGGTTGTGTATAGGCCCAGAGGAGTACGATGCGTATCTAGAGGAGGCCCATACACAAACAGGGGGATTCCATCAAGGAAATCAAATGACCTATGAACAGTTAAGAAGACTTGGAGTGTATTGGCCAGGAATGGCATGCGATGTAGCTAATTACATCAATAAATGCAACTTTTGCACATCCAATACCACTGTGGAATATGCCACATTATACCAAGTGACAGTAGCACCTGCATGGATTCATGCTATTGTGGAATATTTGACTAATAAGGAGTTGCCAGGAGATTGGTCTAAAGCCAGACAAAAGGCTTTACAAATCGAAGCGAATAGGTATACCCTCATTAGTGACCAATTGTATAAAAGAGGAACTGATGACCAGCTGAGGTTAGTTCCTCATGAAAATGACTACTTTCCATTATTGGAACAAGCTCATGCAGGCATAGCAGGAGGTCATTTTTCAGCGAAGAGAATCGTGAAACTAATTATGGTTGCAGACATATGGTGGCCGACCATGATTCAAGATGCAGCAGAATTCGTGAAAAGGTGTAATGAATGTCAACGCACTAAGGTACCAGTTAAAAGAGACGAAATGCCTTTAAGACCAATGATGAGTGCTCGAGCATTCGCTAAATGGGGATTGGATTTTGTTGGTCCTATTACTCCACCAGCGTATCGTTCACAAGCACAATATATCATAGTGTCCACAGATTACATGACCAAATGGGTGGAAGCAAAAGCCACAACGAAAGCAGACGCTAGAACCACAGCACAATTCTTATATGAATATGTGTTTACACGTTATGGCCTTCCAATCGAGCTGGTGAGTAATAGAGGGACACTTTGTAAATGAAGTTATCCAACATCTCTTAAATGAGTTTATGGTAATTCATCGCAAATCTGCACCCTACCATCCACAAGCCAATGGTCAAGCAGAAGCAACCAACAAAATATTGTGCATAGTTCTTACAAAACTGGTTAGTGAAATAAGAACGGACTGGGATCGGACTGGGATCAAATGCTATATTCGGCATTGTGGGCTTATCGAGTTGCATATAAAACAACACTCAATGCTACACCATTTCATATGGTATATGGGTTAAATGCAATATTGCCTATTGAATTTTTAATTCCCACACTAAGGGTAGCCACACAATTGGACTGGACAGGGTATGAGCTTTCAGAACGGTTAGCGGACCTTGAAAAATTAGATGAGTTATGACTCAATACTGTAGCAGCCATATATGCAAAAAAAAAGACAACAGAAAGAGTTTTTTGACAAACATGTCAAAAACAAGGACTTCAAAACGGGAGACTATGTCTTAGTATACACCCTTAAATAGCATGCCAAGAAGCTAAAGAAAAAGGGAATGGGGCCTTATTTGATACAAGAAATATCGTCCAGTGGAGCAGTAAAACTGTCGACACTAGATGGAAAAGAAATTCCGAACTGGATTAGTGGGTGTCGTTTGAAAAAGTATCATCTACCTTTAACACCGGAAATGTTGTTTCAATTGCATTATGGCAAAGCCTATAGACAGGAACAGCAACGAATTCAGGACCAAGCACAACAAGAAGCCAAGGAATGCATTGCTAAGCGAAAGCAGTTTCTAAGGACAATAAACATGGTCACACTAATGATGACTGACGAATATCCTCTTTCGACATTCCAAAAAATCGAAGCGGATATACAAAGCGAAGAATTAGCAAAGACAATAACAGACTTTATGGCTCAAGATGAAAGCACCATTGACAACTTGGAAGATACGTGGTGTAGTCCTTACATAAAAGCTTATGCAGGCATAGAACAAGTTGAAATCTATACATTGCTTGATACTGGAGCAAAAATGAGTGTCATCAGCTTTGACCTCTTTCAGAAACTTGGACCAATGAGGAAATTCCCAGATACACACAGGTTGAAAGTAGCATCGGGGGTGATGAGGTGACCACATTGTGGTCTATTATATTACCAATCACAGTGCAGGCACACACGTACACTAATAAGTTCCATGTACTACCACCAAGTAGATCAGCAACGCCATGTATCTTAGCAGTGTCATGGATGAAAGCTAACAGGGTATTCATTGATTTGGATACGAATGAAGCACTGTTCAGAAATGAAAACTTTTTAGAACCCTTCTTATCATATGACCAATACATATCAAGGTGGAGACAGGAGTCAATACATCCGCAAAGCATTGACCAACAACAAACAAAGTTTACATGTCAAGAAATGTATTATCAAAAATCAACAATCATGCAGGGAACCAGGCAAGTTTGGGTACGACGTACAGATCTAGCCGAGGCACAATTTCATCAAGGGAGTAAAAAAACAAGTCTGGATCAAGCAAGACAGCTTAATTCCTGTAAAAAAGTGGACAGAAGAACAAACAAAACACCCAAAGCCAGCAAAGCTTCAAAGAACAATTGTCAACCAGTCGAATCCGCAACGGACTATATTGGTATGGCGTCCAAAATTGCCAATTCAGAACGTGCCAACAACACAAGTATGGATGCCAAAGAAGACCAACGAACAGTTGTCTACAACTGTCAATGACAAGCCAAATCATACAACCAGCACGCGGAAACAAGCAGAATCCACAACAATAACTACAAGGATATGTACGACCAAAGTCATCCAATGGAAACGAAAGAATGTTCCACCAGAACATGCAACAAAATATAGAACAATATCGACTTCAAAGGAGCCACATACACCAATTCAAAAACCGTGGAAAACAATCAAACAAAGAGCGGCAGATTTACAACTTCTTCTTGCAAAGAAAATCTGCCAGCCAACTCAAGCTACCACAAAAAAACTCAACGACAAATGCCAATAAGCGAATCTCTTATACCTTCCTCTTACACCGCATAAATTTTTTCTAAATGCATTGACTGTGCATGCATATAGGGATACATTACAAGGCCTGCATTAGCACGAGTTTACGCCCATGCACAGCACATACCCTTGATGATACCCTGTCGTCCGGGAGGACTCCAACTAGGAGGGGGGGAGGCATTCCAAAGCGGACTCGCGTCATATATTAGAGGGCAATGTTTGTGATTAATTTTTCAACCATTTTTGCGTTTATTGTGTGATTTTGGGAAAAAGAATATGCCCTCATAATTAATCAAAATTGGGGACCAAATGATCATATATGAGCCCCTAGGGATGTGTATATACTATAAAGAGAGTCAAAATTGGCCAAAAACCGTCGAAAAGCAGCAAAAAATAGGCCAAGGTTGACGATTAAGAGTGAGAATGTACATAGACGAGAGAAAAGTGAGCTACAAAGTTTTTTTCTTTTCATTGGTATTTTTATAGGTTAAAATTGCTATTTTTGGGTTATTTTGGGATTTATTTGCTTTATTTTAGCCATTTTCTAGCAAAAAATATAGAAAAAAATCCATAATCCAAATGGAAACACAACAGAAGAGACGCCTGATCAGAGCAAGGTAAAGAAGACACAGAAAAAATAGGGACTGCGAAGGTGACAGGGCAAAAATGACCACCGTCATGACGGGACCTCCAAAAGGAGAAATCTGCAAAAATTGTAGAACTGGAGCAAACGAGGTCCAAATCAGGAAATTTGCAAGCCTAAACCGCATCTCGCAAAAAGTTATGGCCACAGGTAAAAGATGGGAAAATTTTGTGTCGGAGTCGCAATTACATATAGAGGGGCTAGGCTAGAAATCTCTCATTTGAGTCATTTTCCATTGTGAGAGAGAGAGAGCTCCCTACAGCAGTTGAGACTTCCAGGAGCTCATCCATCGGGCACGGTCACCAGATCGACCTCAGATATGAGAGGTATGCTCGTCAACACTGACTCTAAGTGTTGTTTACTTCAGTTACTCGCAAAACCTCGCCAGCACCACCATCACAACCTGTGCACACATACTGTAGACCGGGTGTTAGGAAGACCTAGAGGCCACCAAATGGAACCAAAATTGAAAGGCTCAATGTCTATAGCTTAGGGATCAAGCCTATGACCTCGGAAAGCGTGAAGGAAGCAGCCCGGAAAACCCTAATTTCACAGAACCTGCAGCATAAGGGTAGCTGAACCAAAGTGATCAGAAATGAACCAAAACTCATAGGCAACAAGCCAATAACCTCGACAGACCAACTGAATGGTTAGACCATGAAAAATTTCTTCAAAACGGAGCCTAAAGTCCCTATCTAACGGAAACTGCGCAAAGCGTCACGATACTCTAACGGGCCGACCAAGTGACCAAATGACACCAAATTTGACAGGGTACATCCAAAAGAGGTCAACTACGAGTTGGAATGTGTCCACTCAAGAAAAAGCTCTTCCACTAGGGAAAATGCCAGCAACAGGCCAGAAAGATGTCCAAATGGTCGTTCTTGGTGATGTAAACACCAAAAGAACAACCGACTGCTTTGACGGAAGGTCAAAAGGAAATGAAAGTCAGCCTAAGTCACACAATGACCAAAAGGAACGGCGACCATCACCTAAGTGGTCTACTCCAACTCCAGAACCAACTAAGTGCTGCAAACAGGGAGTACACTCTTCTAAATTGATTAAAACTTAATGTGTGTGTCTAGGAGAGCCTACTAACACCATTGTCGTCAACTAACATCAAAAAACTTGTAAAAATAACTAGATACTAAGTCTATCGCGATAGACTTTCTATTACACTTAGACAAGTAAAATTTTGATTTTGACTTCATGAGGGGTACTAACAATGAATAATGACCACAAATATCAAATCAAAGTGCAAAATTGCTCTCTCTTGGCCAAGTAACTGAGTCTATCGCGATAGACTTGCTATTTTTATCTTGGGGGGGAAGGCTTTTCAAAATTTTCACAAGATAGACTTGGGGAAGCATATGGATGCAGTACACCAAATTTGGTGACAAGATGGACTCATATGGCAAGCCGAGATAGACTTGACAGCAACTCAGAGTCAGAACATGGCATCTCAAGGGTAGACAGTTAAAATTCACATGTGAGAGGTCAAGCAACCTTACATCAACTAGAAGAAGGCAGACAAATGATCACAGAGCCAAAATATGACAAGATGACACTAAGTCCCAGTCTATCGCGATAGACTAAGCAGAGTGATACAGGGCCATCTGATCAAAAATTGGAATCAACAATTGGCTTCAGCATGATGCAAGAGGACTACCCACTAAGTTTGAGCCCAAAACAACACAAAATGAAGGAGATGGGCCAACATCTCCTTGGAGGGAATCTGAAAAAATGGAATTTGATCCAAAAAGGGGTCACTTGACATTCATTTGAGGTGGAAATGGGATCAGATCATGTGCAAGACATGAGAAACCAACTGGTGGAGTCACAAGTGGAAAACATATCCCTTGTCAGAAGATAGCCAGTCTATCGCGATAGACTGGGCAAAAATTGCAAATGAGCTGATTTTCAGTTTGTGACTATAGGGTGACCTTACATGCCCTATGCACATACACTACACAAAATTTCAAGGCATTTGGACTTGTTCTCCTTCATCAACAACATTAATTTGAAGCCGTCAGAGTCGGACAATGAAAGAGCTTGTCTATCTGCTAACATTTTACCTTAACTCATCTTGGGATTAAGAAGGCTCATCTAGATGCATGATTAAGTGGTAATCAATTTAGAAGAGAAGTACTATGTTTGTACATTAACCGTTATTTGTGAATACAGGATCCATGGATGCTTCTCCAGGAAAAAGAAAAGGCAAGAACCTGGCAAACGGAAGGTGCAATACCCTATGCACTTCTACCCAATTCATTAAAGCCAGCAGACAGCCACCTGGATACCTGCAGACGTGCAACAGGCAGCAGCCTTTCAAATCTATCAAGGTTCATATGTGGATGACAAAGGAAATTTAGTGGATACAGTGATGATCCCCAAGGAGGCAAAAAATTACCTCAGAAAGATCACCGCAAAGGTCATGGCTGAAAAAAGTTGGCTTGTATAACTTTGTCTCACTACCACCAGTGGGGATAGATTTCAAGAGGGTACAACACCTAATTGAGACTATCCAAGAAGATGGAACTTGCAGGGTGGCAGGCATGAATAATGAAGTGATGGAGATTCAGATCACCAAGGAAATCATCAAAGAGGCATTGAAATTGTTTGATCAAGGAGCCAACATGGGAGAAAGAAGGAAGAACCTCACAGCCTACCTGCAAAGATCAAAACTACCTTCTTTCGAACTCATAGCAAACCCGGAAGTAAGAGAACTGACACAGGTATACAATTAGTGTTTGTTGAGCTACAGCAAGAGACCACCTAGATACACTACACCACACGGGGTCATCTCCACAACACTCACCTGGGCTATGGGAATGACACATGAGTTCTATATAGATCACGCATCATATCTGTTTGAGGAAGTGACAAAGCTACGGTAGGACAAGCCAAATTACATTGCAAGAGGAGAAGTCCTCACCAAAATAATATACCAGACCATAGGTGCGGCAGATCGGCTGCCACCTGCTCCTCATCAAAACAACTGGTTGGTGTTAAGAGAGAATATTGAAGACAGATCACAAAGGCGAGTACCGGCCTCTACTAACACCATTGGAGGACGAAGGCTGGAAAGAGTAACGAGAAGTACACAGGAAAAGATGGAAGAAGAAAGAAAAACTGAAGAAGAAGATTTGAGACTAAAGAAGCGGAAAATGGAAATGGAGAACAACACTAGATTGCAGAAGGTAGCAAAAATGGAAAGAATGCTAGAAGGCTTTGTTCTCGAGAGATCTCTACGAGGCAATGTAGGCTCCACTTGGAAACCTTCTAGTAGCACTTACACATTGAGAACAAAGAATAAACACAACCCAGCTTTTGAGTTAGACTGGTTCGAGAGGTACATCCAAGAAAGGAATGCTATGGATGAACCAGAACTGCTACTAGAAGAGGAGGATCTCCAAAGAATAAACACAACCCAGCTTTTGAGTTAGACTGGTTCGAGAGGTACATCCAAGAAAGGAATTCTATGGATGAACCAGAACTGCTACTAGAAGAGGAGGATCTCCAAACCTTGAGAGATCAGTTAAGGCCAACTTCACGAGATCAGGAAACACCACCTCCATCTCCAAGGCTAGAGACAAGTGAGAGGCAATCAACCCCACCTACTGACTCTCCTTTTCATTCAGAGAGCTCACATCGTGATGAGAGGGTACATACACCACCCAATGAAGAAGAAGAAGAAAGGACAGATGGTCACCCAAACACTGGAACAGTATCACACATTGATAAAGGCAAGCAAAAAGAGGTGGATCTGACAAAAGAAAAATCTTCCTCCTCTCAAGAAATTGAGCTGGAAGCTACTATAGACCTGGATTTACAGTCAATGGAGACCCTACTAAACCGAACAAGATTGCACAGTCAGTGGTTAGCCGATCAGAACAGGTCCAACAAAACGAAGTTAGAAAAAACCAATCAAGAAGTTCTAAAGCTGCAGGAGAAAAGAGATGACACCCTAAAACTGATCAACATCAGAGATGCTGAGATCTTGGGGCTCAAAAGCAGAGTAAACCTCCTCAAGGAAAATTTACAGGAGTCTAAAAATTTCAATGCCATTTGTGAAGATACAATCAATGTATTTCTTGAAGATGTCAGTGACAGAGATGAACAAATCCAAAGGTTGGAAAAACAAAAGCAAGATGTCCTGGAAACAGTCAAAAGTTTGCAAGTCATAATCGATGACTTACAAATTGAAGTTAAGGATTTGAGAGCAGTAACAGATATACAAGCAAGGGAAATAGAACGAGCAAAGAAACAAAAAACGTTGCTACCAACAACACCGGTGGTCCAACCGCAAGAAGAAGTGGCTGCACTGAAGAGAGAGCTAGAATTGGAAAGAAAACAGTGCCTAATGATAGCCGAAAGTGCGCTTACAGCAGAGGATCAATTACAAAGGCAAATCTCGGACCATTAGGAAAAATATGAACCCTCTATGGGCCCTTTGGGATTAAGGTTAATTAGAGGCCAGCCAATAGGAAGAGGGTGGTGGACACACTCTATACCCTCAAAAAAAGTAGGGGGACAAGGTAGCCTTACACCTCTTAATGGCCTCTTACCTAGTGAGAAGGTAAGGGAGGTGGCTAGGGGAAAGGGAGGGGGGGGGACCACTTTGACCTTTTTTCTCCCACTTTTTGGCCCGGATTTAAAAATACACTAAAAGTTTTAAAATTTCAAAAAATTTCAAATTTCAAGTTTTCCCTCCTTAAAAGGTCCCCTAACCTATTTCATGGTCAAAAAAGTATTTTTGACCTCCAAAAGTAAAAAACGTGCACTAAAAAATTCCAAAAAATTAAATTTTTTCAAAAATTTTCAAAACATCATTTTCCACCCTCCAAAGTCTTTCCAAACCTATTCTATAGCTAAAAGTGATTTTCTCTCTCTACAAACCCTTTTCCAAGCTCTCCATGGCTGCAACAACCACATGCACCCCCTATAGTCCAACATTATCTCTCTACTAGCTTTCTCCCATCTCCATTGTAGCACCAAGCAAGCTTCTTCCCCATCTCTTCCCCTTGCCCACCACATAGTTCCACACCAAGCTAGCTCCTCTCCCTTCTCTCACCTCCATTACAGCATGAAACAAGATTCTCCTCCTTCTACTTTCATTCACTCGCACTACATGGAAACCTCTACTCCTGAAGGTGGAAAAAGCATCAACTCACATGACTTGCATACCACAAGAACAGGAGGTGTGAATAGTGCATGGGCATTGCAAGGATTCATCTCCAACATAAAGATAGAATGGTGAGAAAACTACCCTTGTAGCTTACATTCAGAGCTTAAGATCATCTCCATCTTTAAGTTTATCATGCTGGAGGGAATTAACCTCTTTATGGCTTTCAATGTTTAGGCTTCACACCTCATAACACTGGGTGGTGCTATTTTGTTGATGGCTTTGGTGCGCCATCTATAGTTTTGTAGCATGTGATTGAGTCTCACAATGTAAGTAAGTTGTGTTATCTATGGAGAGTCATCAAAGATTTTTCTTATAATTTATTCTTTGTGTAGTTATCATTAGATTATTAGAATGATATCATTTTGTACTTTATAACTTTGTGCTCACATAATCTGTTGTTTACTTACAGAGTCAACTTGTTTTGAGAGGACATGAGCAAGCAACCATGTGCAGAGATGGAAATCACCCTATTTTTGTTCCGTGAGGAACCTTTCACTACCATGTTAAAAGATTTTGATAAGAATAGTAGGATTTTTGTAGAATCTTGAACCAATAGGTACTCTCTAGGAGCTCTTAGAAAAGCCATCCCTATAGTACTACTATCTTCCCTAGTGTCATAGACACACAAATACTCGTGTATATGAATCTCTAGATGAGAAAGACAAATACTTGTAAGAGAAGCCTAACAGCAACAACATTGTCTCCATTTGTAATTATTTTTATGAGGCTGGATTCCTCTATAAATGCAATATAAATATTTCTTTTTGTTAAATGGTGTCGCACTGAGTGAGAGTATTTTATTTAGATTACTGGAGTTTCATACAGATTTGAGAAATATTGTTGATTTTTTTGGATATTCTGATTTGTCGGTAAGATGTTTGAAGTTTCAAGTCTTAATCATTCCACCATGAAGAAATTCATGCAATATTTTGATTTTAGTTTAATCACTAATGGTTATTCTTATTAAGTGGATCATAACCTTTGTCAAGATGTCCTCATTTGGGGATGTTGAATATATATCAATAGCAACATTTCAAAAGTTGAGAAAGCTAAATTCTTGCTTTCCAAAATGTTATTGTTTCCATACTATTCCTATGCCAAGCTTGACTTAGAGAAATGACAACTTGAGATGGAGGTGTAGATATATAGGGGTGAATTATTATTGATTCTTGTTTCATCATATATATTATAAAGCCTTTGAATTTCCACCTTTTTTAGTAGTGTTGACAAGTTTTTGGTATCAAACCTTCTTAAATATCCCTATTCATTCGCTATTGGTAGCTATTTATTTGGTATTGTTAAAGATCATACCAATAGCTATCACCTTGTGAACTTAATTGTTGAATTGCGGATTTGATTTTTACTATGTAGCTCATTTGGATAGAGAAAGTGTAAACATAAATTATAGATACATGCATTGTTAACATAGAAGATATGTATCACTCGAACCTATATAACTGCTAATCAAGAAACCTTTGGTAGGATACTATAACAATAGGGGTCACATGTGGTTTTAAATACCAAAGAAATGGCTTAACCAAAACATTTCCAAGAACACGAGGTGAACACAAGGAAGTAAAAATTGGCTCCTTGTTTGGTTGATTTCTAGTGCTAAATGTTCTGAGTGCACAAAATTTGTGAGGCCTTTGACCTTGCGAGTTCACTAAAGTATATGTAACATAGCACATGTGTTCAACAGAAGGGAATTTATATTCTTGTAAAGTTACAGAAACATGTGTAGGTAAGGCCTATAAGGGCTACTTTCAATCCATTGTGGTGAACGGACATGATATAGGAAAATTTGACATAGTGAATACTCCGGACATCAAACACTACAACTCTATCTCATGGCCATACATTAAAACAAAGCCCCTATTTGTCATTTTGAATCCCCAGAGACCCTCAACAAGAGGGACCACAACGGCGCGTAGAATGCCCATCCAGGCACAAATAGGGACCAAGATATTTCCAAGAACAGGGGATGGACACAAGGAAGTAAAAAATGGTTGATAAGCATGATACAAGGTTTAGGTATCTGCCAAATGGGGGGGGGGGGGGGGTTTCTATAAGCACATTAAACTGCCCAGTTCTATCTCATGGCCATGCATTAAAAAAAGCTTGTACTTGTCATTTTAGGGGCCCAGGGACCCTCAACAAGAGGGGCCACAAGGGCACGCAAACTGGCCATCCAAAATTTTGGATGGCCAGTTTGCGCGCCCTTGTGGCCCCTCTTGTTGAGGGTCCCTGGGCCCCTAAAATGACAAGTACAAGCTTTTTTTAATGCATGGCATGATACAATGTTTAGCTATTTGCCATTGTGGGGGGGGGAGTTTGCTATGAATACATCAATTTGCCCAACTCTATCTCATGGCTATGCATCAAAATTTTTGGATGGCTGATTTGCGCGCCCTTGTGGCCAAATTTTGGATGGCTGATTTGTGCGCCCTTGTGGCCCCTCATGTTGAGGGTCCCTGGGGCCCTAAAATGACAAGTACAACATTTATTTTTATGCATGGCATGATACAATGTTTAGCTATTTGCCATTGGGGGGGGGGGGAGTTTGCTATGAATACATCAATTTGCCCAATTCTATCTCATGGCTATGCATCAAAAAAAGCCTGTACTTGTCATTTTAGGGCCCCAGGGACCCTCAAAATGAGGGGCCACAAGGGCGCGCAAATCAGCCTTCCAAAAATTTTGCATGGCTGATTTGCGCGCCCTTGTGGCCCCTCATGTTGAGGGTTATCATGCCATGCATAAAAATAAATCTTGTACTTGTCATTTTAGGGCCCTAGGGACCCTCAACATGAGGGGCCACAAGGGCGCGCAAATCAGCCATCCAAAAATTTTGGATAAAATTTTGGATGGCTGATTTGAGGGTCCCTGGGGCCCTAAAATGACAAGTACAGGATTTATTTTTATGCATGGTCATAATTCAAGTGGTAAGGTTTTTTTTTTTTTAAGTGTTGGACTTTTAGGCTGTTTTCAAGAGCTTCTAGTGTTCAATTGGCTCTGAATCTGTCTGGGCTTGTCTCACATAAATTTGTTCATCTCGTCGCGCTCTTCGACTATCGTGTGATGCAAAAAAATCATATCCTACTCGGATTTTCCAAAAATCAACGTGCAAGTTGGCAATTTCTTTAAAAATGATGTAAAACAGACATTTCTTACTTTTTCCTTAATCTACGGGCTCGAACGGGCATTAAAACCATGGAATCTGAAAATACTCAGAGAACCAATGTTTTTTATTATGTTAAGGACTGCATTTCCTACATACAAAACTTTCTCAAAATCTCACCCTAACACCTTCAAAAGTGGCTTCCAAGGAGTGCCCTCGATCAAAAATTGAAACTGAAGGAAAACAATCAGAATGAACTCCTAGACTGTGTACAAACTTTAAAATAACCAAAATTTCCTTTAAAAAAAAGTTATTGCTAAAAAATTGAAAATAGACCACCCTTAGACTTCCCACAATGATAGAAATCAAAAGGTTCAAGGAGAGGTCTGGTGTCACAAGTGCATGGTAGGAATCTAATCGAGGCTTATTCCGTCAAGATCTCTTATACTTTATTATGTCTTCTCATGTACAATCTTACCAAACAAAAACAAACTTACACTTTAAATGACAAAAAAAAAAAATTTAACTTATCAAACAATCTAAAATATGGTAGACCTAGAGTGCTCTTACACATCAACAAACAAAAAAGTCCAAATTTCTTCTCATTAACTTTGATAAACATACATCTGTGAACACTTTACAAGGAGTAGTGTGGTCATAATTCTTACATCCATTCCATGACATGGTATGCTCCTGGGGTGACCTATCACATAAAAATATCTTTGGTAGGAGTGCCCTCATGTTAGGAAAGAGTGTGTTGTTGCTGATAAAAAGTTTTTGCATTGTCCTACTAGGGATCTCTTCATGTCAGCATAATGATTTTTGGTGTAGTGGGAGCCACATTGCCGCTGAGGAGAGCTTTGTGCCACCGTAAAAGCTTCATGTTATGCCAGTTCCTTGAGCCGTTCTTGCAAACAACGCCACTCAACTAGCATAGCAAGAGGTCACCTTGTAACAAAAACATGTATGAATTCAACATTTGCAAGCTATATAATGAAGACACTTGTTAAGTATATGTTGTACAAATTTGCAAGTATTTCTATCTAGCTGGGAATAAACAATATAAAAATATACATTAGGATGAGACTACCACCCCTAATAAGCATGGATTTGAAGCACCTACCTGCAAGATGTAACAAAGAAGACTGTTTTAGAGGAAAAGTGGTGACACTTGGCCTCTCTAACCTGCAGCCTTTCACTATTTGTGCATAAAAGAAACCTTTGTGCCAAGCACTACAAAACAAGTAGAGGCAACACCTTAGACTTCAAAGTTTATGATAAGAAGAACACAATCAAAAGTAAGAAGTATATTGTTACCTTGCATAAAAGGGTGTTTTATTCAAATATGTGATGGTATTGGCAAGATATTGAAGAATCGTCAACATTCATCTCACCGATGCTACGACGTTCCTGGGATGACCTCCGCTCACCCTCACGTGCGGCTTTCGATGCAAACGTTGCGAACAAGCAAATATGTATGCATACGATTTGTGATGTCCTTGAGCACCATGGTAGTTGTTGCATGAGGAAGCAAAGGATGAAACGAGAGAGGGGGGAGGGAGAGAGAGGAACATGGGAGAAGACAAGGGGGTAGTGGGGGGGAGAGAGAGAGAGAGAGAGTGGAGAAGGAGGAGAGAAGGGGGCAGGGAGGGAGAGGGAGGAACATGGGAGGAGAGAAGGGGACAGTGGGAGAGAGGGAGAGAGGGGAGGAGGAGGAGAGAAGGGGCAGGGAGGGAGAGGAGAGGGAGAGGAGAGGGAGAAAGGAGGGAGGAGGAAGAGAGAAGAAAGGTTTTTTTTTTGGGGGGAGTTTTTTTTTTGGAAAATTGGACTTTTAGTGCTTGTAAGTTTAAAAAAATGTCAAAAAATACTTTTTTGATATGGATATATGTTGGGGGGGAGTTTTAAGTCAAAAATAAGTAAAAATAACTTTTTTTTTTTAAAGTCAAATTTTGGCTCTTAGTGATCCACGTTTTTGATGATGTGGCCACACCTCTTTACTCCCTTCACTTTCAAAAAGCTAGAGAGAGAAGGTGACCTCTTAGCTTCTTGAATGCCCTTGTCCCCTTAACCCCTCACACCATTAGCCTTAATCCCTAAAAAATAGGATTCCTTACAAGGCCCATGCAAGGTTCATATTTCTCCTAATGCTTACAAAGTGAACAGCAACAAGGACCAGCTCATGACAGTGAAATAGAAATCATTGTTTCCAAGTCCCTCAGGAAGGAAAATGAAAATTTGCACATCAGAGTAAAAGAGTTAGAGGAGTCTGCAGCCCAAAAAGAGATGGAATTTCAAACTCTCCAAATCAATAATAGAACAATGGTTGTGCAAATTGCAAGTCTCCAAACTGCAAGGCAACACCAAGGACAGGTAAGAGTGCACCTGGAGCAAGCAGCCACGGATTTGGCTGGACTGGCAGAAATATATGGGGGTGATGACTATGAGGAAGAATCAGATGACCATGAGGCACCAGATACATAGACTGATCAAACTGGCTCCAAAAACCAAGAAGAAGACAAAGAGTCAGTCACAAAATTTGAAGAGCAGAAGCTGGCCGAACAAATGGAAAAGCAATCAGAGATGATGTGGTACAAGGCCATACAACTAGAGAAGGAGATGCTACAAGGGCTCTCCAGATCATGCAAGACAGCAGCAGAGCTACGGGAAGAATGAAATGCCCCTATGTTACCCTATGCTCTGCTAAAATATGAAACTCTGACACATCAACGGCAGCTCGCAAAGGAAGAACAAGTGCCAGTATTTGAAGGAGAATTAAAGGATCGGGAACAGCAAAACAGGATAGTAGACAGCCAGCCAAAGTGGAGGTGTCAATGGATTTTGGATCACCCTAACAACTTGATCCTCTTAGTCAATGCACCGCCTGAGCTGAGGAATGATAGGACTTTTTGCCCAACACCCCAAACTTACACTTACAGCCAACATAAAGCCTTACAAAGCAGAAATCCTACATGGCTAAACTATCCAGTATTGACAGGGCTTGCCGAGGGAGAGAGAATATCCGGTTCTTACATGGTGAAAACCCTTCAGGGCACCATAGCAGAATTCGGAGGCTCTCCCGGCCTATCCTGGAAGATGCTATGTAAAATAGCTCGGACTTTTTTGGCCTATCTCACAGTGTTCTCAGAAAGATGGACTTCAGAGTACATGAATACAGAAAGAAGCATATCAGAGCTGTCATATGATCTAAGTGGGCCACCTACAGAGCTAGTGTTGTATGCCTACTTCACATGGCTAATGTTTTTGCCAAGATACCATCTCCAAACATTCGAAGAAGCATTTTACACAGGCTTCTTCATGTACAAATCCAAAAATTTTGGCCCATTAATGGCAAGCGAGTCTATGCTATATGATGCGTTTCTACATCAAATCAACCAGGAAGGAAGACATCGACACTGAAGACAAAGACGATCATGTCGTGGTAGACATGAACTAGGAGGGGGGGAGTGTTGGAGCCCAACTTGTTCAAATGTTGTAATGAACCCACCTTGTAAAGCCTATCAAATTCCCATTTTTATGTCAAAGACGTCTTATCATTTGATCCACTTGTCTGGGTTATGTAAAGATTAATCAGTCAGTCAGGACCCAGACGTGTTTCCACTTTGTAATTATGATGAAGAGAACCCCATGTACATTTTTTAGCTAAGGTGACTAAAGTATAAAAGTCACCTTAGAACCATTTTTTAAGATAACATTTGAATATTAATCCTGTGTCGTGCGAGTCTAAGAGAGAGAGAGAGAGAGAGAGAGAGAGAGAGAGAGAGAGTGTGTGTCTTATCCCCTTCGCTACGCGCTTCTCCCTCACCGGATTCACAACATGACCACACCATCGCGGTAGCCTCTCCGAGAGCTACGCGCCCACACCACGCATTCACATTTTCGAGCTGTTCGCGATCGATTCTTCCTCGAGCTTGTTTTACTTGTAAGTAGCACAAACAGTGTCTGTTTTCAACAATCAAGTGCTTTATGGAATGAGAGAGAGATTAGCTACACATAGATACTCATCAACTTAAGTTTCGCACACTTTTGGATTATGACCTGTGAGTCTATCGCGACTGTATTCGAGATAACTAGGGTTCAAATCTGGTGAGATTAGACTTATAGGTAAGTATATCCTATTGAGAGGATGATGCCTAGTAAGTTTGATGCGACTCCAAGTTCATTTGAGGTGTAAACAGTGTTGTGAGCGTTTAGGGATAGAGTGGGTTGCATTCTACAAGGGTTAGTGATTGATGCATCATAGAAGTGTGTATGTGTAGATTGGTCTCAGCCTAACAAGCTAACGAGATTGCCTCCATGCACCTACGGGTTAGTCGTGTCATCGGATGATAAGTATGTTGTCTGTGTCGTGCTTATGAGCATGAACAGGGGAGTAGTTTTGCCCTAAAACAGAAGGCTTATCCTCTAGCAATCTAAACCTCACAAACATGAATTTTGAGTGGTATAGTTGCAAAAATTTGAAAAAAAAAAACCCAAAAATAGGACCCGTTTTTGCACACATTTTAGGTTCAAAAATGTTGTGCAGAAGTAAGGTTAATGGTGAGATCGATATTTCAAAGAAAAAGTCAATTTTTTTTCAGCTTATAAGGCAACTTTGTGCACCTAAAATTTCATTTTTATACTCTTAAAATAACTCAAGCAAAATGATCACTACACAAAAGTGTCTTGTTAAATACTAGTCTAGTGTTAACAATCTAGCTTTGCATTTTTACTAGCAATTTGGATATGATAATTAATGTTTGAAAAGAATATACAAGAATCGATGACGTGGGAAGCATGCATGACAAGAAGCATGTCAAGCAAAGGATTGTAGAAGAGAAACCATGTAATGATGACTTGGATGAGATGGAAAGAATGCATGAAGGGGTAAATGTGACATCACAACAAGCAAACTCTCCTGGGGGTTCTATAGATAGTAAAGAAATGGATGACAATGATGCTTAAACCATATGAGCCTCTTGGGGTGCAACCTTTTCCACCACCATCGAGATACCAGATAGGCCCAAATAATGCAGCCCAAGGAGGAGACAAGCCTCAACCACTATTGGGCTAGCAACCTCCTTTATCTCAAGAGAATGGAGCAATTTTTAGATACACACAGTCATTAGAAATACTTGCAAATTACAAAATGTTTCCACCAACTTCATATTATGAGTCCCATGAGAGAGAACCTGAGGGTAATGCACATGTTGACAAGGTCCTCCTTATTGGACTAGTACCAATGATGCTATAGAGCCATCGTACATTGTGCAAAGAGCAAGGCCAAATGAGACAATATAAAAGCAAAAATGTTAAAAGAGAAATTACCTTAGAAATCGAGCTGCAACAAGCCATGGAGAAGCTTAAACTTGAAAAGGACAATAAAGAGCAAACCAGAGGAGCGGTGTCATCCAAGATATCCTCAGGAGGTTCAATCTTGGTGGATAAAGTGATGGAACCTTTTGAGGCTCTATTGAAAGCCTACAAAGCTATATTGAAAACCATTCAAACATTGAAACAGAGATGGTTGACATATTCGCATCCAAAAGTTGAGAAATAGAGATTAGAAATGTGCAAAAATCTCATAGAGACAGCTCAAGCTCTAATGGAGCCAGAGAAACCAAACATCCCTAAACAAGAAGTGTTAATCCATAAAAGGGACGGGGAAATTGAGCACAAAGGAGACGAAATGAATGATCAAATGAAGCCTGAGACAAAAACACCATTGGACAATATGGT
Organism: Adiantum capillus-veneris; assembly: GCF_014529385.1. Classification (NCBI taxonomy): domain Eukaryota; kingdom Viridiplantae; phylum Streptophyta; class Polypodiopsida; order Polypodiales; family Pteridaceae; genus Adiantum; species Adiantum capillus-veneris. Next base: position 98,166,141 of record NC_140960.1, on the reverse strand, counting down.
AGTGGCTAATACCACATATGACTCTAAGTCACAAGTGATGATGCCAATTCCATAGGTGGAACAGCCATGGTCACAAGCCTTATGGGTAACAATACAGACTAGAAAGGATGGTAGTGTGAATTTCAAGTATGCACCTATCACTAAAATCAATATGGATCACGAGATTTACCTGAGAGATATGCAGTCTTTATATAGTGATGCAAGAATAGAAGTGTCGAGGGAGAATAAACTAGAAACCTCCAGGACTTTTCCATCCTTCATATGAGAGCATGAAACAAAATCCAAGGTTCAAGTAGTGCCTTCTCAATAGAAGCCTATTCCAAAGATGATGGACACTAAAAGCCTACAGGAACTAATGTCAACTCCTATACAATGTGCGATTATTCTCACTAAGTTGTTACAAATCAGACAGTATCTATGGGGAGAAGTAGGAAAGTACTTAGAAAATATGGATATAAAAATATCTCATCAAGACATCCCCTGGATGAACACATGGGTAAACCAACACAAGATAAAATCAAGGCAAAACCAGTACCGGTAAACAAGTTGGGTGATTATTGTGAAGGGGAAGAAGGAAATACTACCTTGCCAATGGAACACAAAAGGGTCAAGATGATTTCTATACTTGATAGCGGGGCTTGAGTGTCCATTGCCACAAGATAATTATGGGAAAATTGGGGAAGACTGGCTATCAAGAAAACAAGAATGAAATTGCAACTTGCAGATGGTTACATTGAGAGACCAATGGGTATGTTGAAACATAGCATAGTAATCTCTTTTGGGATAGAGTACAAGCATACCTTTACAGTAGTTACCCCTCATGGCTCACGGACACCATATCACCTACGACGGACATTGTATTATTTACTTGGTAGAGTTAGGTACCGGGCTTGTCGGTCCAATAGGAAAAGGGTAAGAGTGATCGCCGATGAGAGGCGCACTCTAACTAGAACATTCAAGGGATTAGTTGGCTAAGCATGGGCGCTCAAGTGTGAATGGGGCAAGCTCATATAAAAGTCAAATAAACCTAAAATTCACTCATTCTCTCATTTGTGCAATTGAAGAGTGCTCTTGCTCCATCTCCATCTTCTTCTTCTTCATCTCCTTATGTGTGTGTATATGCGTGAGAGTGCTCTTGTTCCATCTCCATCTTCTTCTTCTTCATCTCCTTATGTGAATGGGGCAAGCTCATATAAAAGTCAAATAAACCTAAAATTCACTCATTCTCTCATTTGTGCAATTGAAGAGTGCTCTTGCTCCATCTCCATCTTCTTCTTCTTCATCTCCTTATGTGTGTGTGTATGCGTGAGAGAGAGAGAGAGAGTGTGTGTGTGTGTGTGTGCAATCGAGCATTGCGGCGGCACGACGGCGGTTGAGCGCGGCGTAGCGGCTTCTCCCTCTTCTTCGCGGCGAGGAATCCTCCATGACAGCAAGCGTAGAGCAGTGAATGACACACCATCATCATCTTTGAGCTTACTAGTTTAGGCTTGTTGTGTGCTTGGAGCCATTTGTGGCTCGTACACGGTGTATTGGCAAGTTCCTTGCATTGACACGTGCGACATACGTGCACATTTTTGGCACTTTTTCCGGGGAATGCCATACACTAAGCTTGAATGGCACTCTGTGCTTCTTTTGTGGTGCAATTTCAATTGTAGGAAAGGTAAGGAAGGAGGGTGTGTGTGTTGAGAAGAAGGATTTTGTGTTGCTACTGTGTATTTTTTTGTTAATGGAGTTTTCAAAGGTACTGTGTTTTTTCTCTATGTAAGGTGTTAGTATTAAGGTTGTTAGTTCTGTGTAATATAAAGTACAGTAAATAGGAAGTAGATCTGTGAGAGCTAATAGAGTGTGTTAGTGTGTAACAGTAGGTGTATTAGTTGGAAGTAGGTAGGTAGAGTGTGTGTGCTCGCGCGCAATCCTCGGCGACCTTATCCCCACCAAAATAAAAAAATGAAAAAAAAAAATAAAGGTAGGACCGAGATTGGGAATATCTCCAAGACCCAAGCCCAAGCTCACGCTCAGGCTTAGGTCTCAGTCGCCTTTTAAAATTACGAATTTTAGCTTCACACGTAGAGAAAAATCGATTTCTTGAGGACCAACGGAGCTTCAGGTGACCGAACGTTGTGTTGTAAAGCACACCGCAACCCTCTGAGTGATACGCTCATTTTGAGCTATCACACACTTTTTAATCAAAAAACCGATCATTCAAAAATATTAAAAAACATAAGAAAACGAGTGAAAACGGACGTCTGAAAAAGGTAAGCGGTTAATCTTCAAAATTATTCGTCGACGCTTGAAGGGTGCCAAAGGCACATGCATCTGTGCTCTAGTCGTGTGCTAGAGACGGAGCAACTAGAGAGAATTTTGACTTACGCGAGTTCTTATTATCCATCTACTTTAGGTTCCGGGCCCTCGGGGGGGACCCAAGGCAGTACAAACCAAGACCCGAATATAGCGGGTAGTGACTCTTCCTCTGACTACAACGTCATGGAGGGTTTCCCAATGCCTAATCCCAATAGCTCAAGCCAAGACATGCATGCCATGGGTCCACGGTTCGGGCCGAGCGTGCTTAGCCGCTTGAAGGAAACCTTTAGTAGAGCCACTCGCTCCGAACATGGAGTTAATGATGTAAATGAGGGGGGTGGGGAAGTAAATTCTCCATTCATGACCAACGTAGACCCTATGCCCTTAGAGAATGTGCACGTGAATACTTCATTCACTGCACCTCCTGACTCCTTAGAGTTATTCCCCTCCGAGGTCATATTACCCGATGGTAGAAGCCTTGCCGAAGTGCAAGAGGTTGAGCGATATATCCTTGCAGCAAGGGAAAAGGAAATTGAGAGCTTATGCAAGGCAGAGCAACGAAGAGAGTCATGGGGCCTAGGAGGGCCTCTTTATTTGCCACGGCTTCAAAAATGGGATTAGGGAATGAGCAAATGGGTAGCTACCATGTGGACTAAAATGGTAGATGTGGCAGGGCTTAAATGTGAATAGCCAAACTTGTAGGGCCTAGGGGGAGATGGGAACAAATCTTTATTAAAAATAATGAAAAAAATTCTTATGTAGAAAACTTGAACCTTTTCCAAAAAGCTGGGATAAAACCATTTTTTTCTCTCTCATTGGTTCTCATAGAATGGATTAGACATGGATCAACTACCGTCATTTCAACATGATAAGGATGCGTCTAGTGTTTTTTTGGGGGGGCAAACGCTAAGCTCTTTGCTCAATTGTTTGGCGATAAACTATAAGATTTTGAGCATAATTGTCAAATTTTTGTCAAGGTTTCTAATACAATTAGAAACAAAATTACCTTCTCAAATACTTTTCAATTCAAAATAATTAATAAGTCGTAGTATAATTTTCATTTAGAAGAGGTAATTTTCTAAATTTTAACATAATTTTTCTAATTTACGATATATTTTCTAGAGAAAGAAATACAAATTTGGCTATAAAAGTTTATACATCTTACCTAATGCTCATAGTTTTGGCAATAATATGTTAAATTTTACTCCTAGTTATAGCCAAAACCCTAGGGTGCAAATTGTGTTTTTTTCCAAATTAGCAATATTGCCAAAAAAAAATTACATTGGATACGTCCCATATCCGTCTCTCTCATAATGAGAGAGACAAAGTATTGAGGAAGGAAATATGGCAGCTCTATACACAATGTCGTGCTGTGACACGTACATAGTGGGAACGAATGCTACAAGATCTATTTTGTAACTTTTTAGATACATAAGTATATTTCCTATAATGTCCATATGCATATCTAAGTATAATAATAAGCTTTCTATCTCATCATATTATTTATCACAAGGGTAACATATTCTTACTTTACCATTAGAAAGTACTATGTGAAAAAGTGTCAATAGCTCCGCCTCTTTAACTTGGGTCAAAAAGCATTGATTTTTTATTTCTACTATCTCATTATTATCTCACCCCTAGCTAAAAGAGAACTTGTTAAGGGAATTAAAGATGGGCATGGGACAAACTGGGAAGAACTCAAAGTAGCTTTAAAGGAGGAATATTTCATGGAGGACTCTAAGAGAGTGACCAAAAGGACATTCTTAGAATGGGTACTCAAGCCAAAGCAAGGACTATCAATAACGGAGCTACTTAGGGAATTTGAGCGACGCTATGCACAACTCATCACGACAGAAAAGGCCACACTAGATGCACAAAAGACAGATCTTTTCTTACAAGCTACAGGTAAAGAGTTTCAAGAAAATTTGGAGCTTCTTTCTTCAAGATAAAGATGCTGAGAAAGGAAAGACCGACTAGAATGAGGTTGAAGGTGCTGTCTCATTGCTTGCCAAATGACAAAGAAGACGGGACAAGATGGTAGTAAACACTACAAGTCCTTCTACCTCAACTTCTGACAAAATGGTAAAGCCTACTTTTATCGCTCCTAAGTTTGACGAGTCCATGCTAGATGAGCTTGTGAAGGGAATGCATGACTTGAAGGTGAAGCTTGCAAAGCTTGAAGAAAAAGGCGAACCATCAAGGCCAGTTCCTAGGCAAAGACAGCAACCCAAAGAAGGGTTTGTTAATCGATGTATTTGGTGTGATAGTACAAACCATGTAAGAAGGGATTGTGATAGTTTTAGCAATGCCTTGACAAAAGATGTTATCTTTTTTAAGGATGGTAAAATCCACTTAAGAGACACGGGTCTACGCTTGAGAACTAACTTTGGGAATGGGGGAATGCAAACCTTAGTTGAAGATATGGCAACTAACCATGCCACCTCTTCAGTTGAAGCATCAACTTATGGAGTAAAAATTGAGCCTCTTGGTGATGAAGAGGTGAGTGACCACCATGGTCGACTTTGGCCAAATGTCATTCAATTAACTAAAAAGGGAAGTCTTACAAAAGAGACTCTACATGAAGTAGGTGATTTCATACGTCTATAAACAAGGTGGAGTGATCCACTAGATTCAATGTCTGTCCATTCCTACATTACAAACTACCAAATCCATGAAACTATTGTAGAAGAAAAGCGTAGGTGTGAAAATGGTGATGAAGGGCCTTCAAAAAGAGCTACAAGAAGTGGAGGAAGGAATGATATAGCACCTTTGCAAACACCATCAACAGAGGAGGCACCTTCACCAGAAGTGACCACGGAGGAATCTACAAAATGGAAGAAACAGGAGCCAACAAAAGGTAAGCCAAAAGGACCAGCCTAAAAACTACAATCTAACATTGAACTTGCTACAAACCTGAAGAAATTTTTGTTACCATATACATGTGGTAGTGATGTGTGTGAACACACTAGGACCGCCAGGGCATTTTTTCCCTCTTTAGGAGGTTTTTTCCCCCAAGCATTGTATATACGCCCATCACTCTAGGGCTATCTATCTTTTCATTGCACACTAAGAAACACACCCTCTATTGTGTGCCTTGAGCTTCCTTCGTCTTCTCCAAGTTGTGTGCGTTTCTCTACAACCTTAATTCCAACAATTGGTATCAGAGCAGGTTCCGTCCTCCCGGGCTTAGTCGCCAGCTGCTCCAGCATACGCTTGATCACTTCTCTGATTTCAGTGAGCTTTATCAAGCATTCGTAGGTCAAAAAAAAATTTGGGTGAGCTCTTAGAGTTCAGTCTGCTCAATTTTTGATTTGGGCTCATTTCCGCCTCCGTTTCCACTACAAACACTACTGCACAGGCTATTTCGTCATTTTGTGCAAAATTTTTGTCAGTGTTGTTTTTTGCATAACAAGTGCCTCATAGTCTTCTACAGTTTGTGCTATATAGCACGTGTTGTTCCCTCTCCATTTCTCCTATTTTCGAGCAGTTTTCACATCAGGTGCAGCATTTACCATGGCTGACAACAACACAGATGTGTTCAAGATGTTTGCTACTGAGGACAGGTTGGATGGGGACAACTACCCTATGTGGACTTATATGATGCAACATGTTCTTGTGTCAAAGGAAATCTGGAACATTGTGCAGGGCATTGATGTACGTCCTGGTTCTGAGGATGTAGGCGATATTGAGGATGTTGCAGCTCTTGCTGCACAAGGATTGCTGCTATTAGAGTTTTTTTGCCTACGCCAAAACAAGCTCATTGGGATATAAAGGATGCACAGGCTCATGCATTGATTGCATTGTCTGTGAAGTGCACCATTGTTCCTTACATTCGTTCATCAAAATCTGCAAAACAGGCTTGGGATATTCTAGCAGGTCTTGATGCGAGCCACAATGAGGCTAAAATTTCTTTGCTGCATAAAGAGCTGGAGTCGAAGATTATGCATGAGGAAGATGATATGGACACTTTCCTTGCTGGTGTCAAGGATATCAATGAGCAAGTTATTTATGCAGGTGAAGTCATTTCAGAGAGTTCCCTTGTGCAGACTGTTCTTGATGCCTTACCAGATTCCTACCAGACTTTCGCTAGTACCTGGAGACTGATGACCCAAGTAAATCCTGAAGTTGTCAAGTTTGATGTCTTATGCACATTGTTGTTGCAAGAGTCACTTTCGAGAAAAAACAGAACTAGGAAGCGTGCAGTTGAACACGCTTTTATTGTTTCTCAAAGAAAGGGTGGTAACGGCAATGCGGCCACTTCTTATGGTTCTATTGTGACGAGTGGCAAAACTTCTATTCCTGATGCTTCTGCTCGCAATAATTTGTCTGGAAATTCTAGTGATAAGGGAAAAAAGAAGATGCGTTGCCATTATTGTAAAGCTAATGATCACTTGATCAAGTCGTGTCCTAAGTTGAAGGCCAAAGAGGCTAAGAAGAAACAGGGTGGTTCCACTACAAATGCAGCCATTGTTGAGTCTTTTGTGAAAGGAGATTGTGTTGCTGATGTTGATGTAGAATGGGCTTTTAGCGCAGAGTGCACTTACAATCCTGTTGTCCATGATGCATGCTTGTCAGTTGCTGCAGATTCACATGTGTGGTATTTTGACAGTGGTGCTACAAAGCACATTACCTCACATCGTGAATTGTTTACCTCTCTCGAGTCTGTCCCTCATGGGAATTCAATCACTTGTGCCAACAATGCCTCTTATCCGGTTCAAGGAGTTGGGAATATTGTGCTTACTACTGCAAATGGCAGTTCCTTCACACTTGTTAATGCACTTTATGTACCTGGGATCAAGAAGAATCTCTTGTATGTATCCACACTTGCTAGACTTGGACTTGTAGTCAAATTTGTGGATGACAGATGTACAGTTCATGATCTCAGTTTTGGTGATGAAATTGTTGCATCTGGCCTTTTGTACCGTGGGCTGTACAAGCTCACTTTGTATGACAAGTGTGGACAAAATTTTGCAAATGTTGTTGCAGATTCAAGGGCTATTTCAGATGCAAAACATTGGCATGCACGTTTTGGTCATTTGAATTTTTCCAGTTTGCTTCGTTTGCATAAATCTGATATGGTTGCTTCTTTGCCGCCTCTTGAAGCACCTGTAAAACATGTTTGTGAAGGCTGTATTTTGGGTAAGATGCAGCATTCTAAGTTTCCAAAGGATGGTTCAGTTCGGGCCACAGGTTGTAGCTTGTGCATAGTGATGTTTGTGGGCCCATGCAAACTCCGTCCTTGGGCAATTACCTTTACTTTGTGACTTTCATTGATGATTACTCCAGGCATGCATGGGTTTTTCCACTTAAAGCAAAGTCCGAAGTTTTTATGTGCTCCAAACAATTTCTGGCTATGGCTGAAAATGTCACGTAATGTACTATGGACACCCTCCATTCCAATCGAGGGGGACAGTATATGTCTCATGAATTCAATGCATTTCTGGCTGGGTGAAAGCATGGTTTGGTGGTACAAAAAAAGGACCTATTTTGCTTCTACCTGGTTGGTACTTCTACATATGTCCACACTTTGGAGGGAACCTTTTTTTTCATCTATGTTAAAGAATGGTAGGAGGGAAATTTGTATGATTTAAACTTTCCGTGAAAGAAAACGTGGGTGGGGCAATAAGTAATGGGAGTGGTGTTTTGAAACCGTGCCAAAAGTCCCATCACAGACTGCGTTTGTGAGTGGCGCAGTTTCTCAACACATTTTTCAGCTTCCGCCTTGCTCTCTTACTACATCGCCTTCTGCAAACCACTACAGTTGCTGGTAACAAGCTCCCCGGCTACTCACAATCAGGAAGATGAGGACGCCAACGAGGAAATCAGCAGCCAAAGCGTCACTGGACAATGGGAAAAAGAAGAAGAGGACAATGGATGCAAAATCCCCTCGGAACATCAACACCCCAAATACGAGGGCTAGCAAGGGGGCCTCCTTTGTGGAGAGGGAGAAACCTGCTGCGTCCATGGAGACTTCGTTTAAGCCTGGGCCTCTTTTTGCCGATGATGAGACTCCACGGTCATCTACAACATCTAAAGGTAGGTGCTATGAGAGTTGTGCGTTTTCTGGTGATTTACCATTTTCTTTTCCATGCATGCAAGCTTCTGCATGTCTTTTATCTGATGAGGTCTGCATTTTCTTTTTTTGCATGCAGCAAGTACATGTGCATGTTTGGGATCTTCTTAGGAATTTAGGGTTTAGGAAAGTTACAAAGTTACATGTATAAGCTGCTCTTTTGATTGCTAACTTGCATGCATGCAAGTGAAAAAATTAGTATATGTTGTGCATGAGCATAGCACAAAGTTGAAGCTCAGTAGGGATGTCAGCATAACCAAACTTGGTTAGTACCAAATTTGGTACTAACCAGTACCAAATTTGATACTAACCACAACCAAAATTGGCTTTGTACACAACTGAATTTTTCAATTGTCACCTGAATGACATACATTCATTTCATTCCATGTGTTTTGTTTTCCACAACTGAAATGAGGCATATAATGAGGGCATGTCTTTACTTGCGTGTTGTTTCCACATCGCAGGAAAAAACAAGATGGAGGATTACCCTATCTTGACAAAGTTTTGCTATATAGCACAAGAGCTTCATGATGAGTATGGTTTGAGCATGGAGGGGGTGCTGCCAAAGGATCTTACAGAAGATGACATCCCCGATGACCAGTGGCTCACTGTATTCAGACATTCCAGCCAGAAGAAGACAAAGATTTACTTAAATCACGTGCAGCCACGGCTTCAGGATGAATGCAGGTTTCTGTTCCATAAGGTGTACCAAGCCCCACCATCATGTGGGGAGATCACTACAAAATTTGCGCGTTGTTTTGCATATGAGAAGTGTCATGCAGCCACAAAGGACCCTGCGGGCCATAGGGTTGCATGGGGCAGGTTTGGTGAGAGTGTACTCAACATGTGTTCCTCCCGACCAGGAGGCTTGGAAAAGAAGGTTGAGAATTGGCGAAAGGCAAACGGTGCGTCCCAAGGAGGCCACCCGTCAAATACCAAGAAGCCCCAACTTACGCCAGTCGGTAGTATGCCCCCTACACAGAAAGTCCCCCCACAGCATCATGAGGAGAAGACACCTGATTATATTGCGGACCTTGAAGCTATGGTTGGGAGAGTCCCTCGGACAGCTGAAAGAGCTGACAATGTCTCTGAAGCAGAAGAAGGAACACTCTTGAGGGCAGAGGGTTCCAATAAACTTGTCAAGCAGATTATGGACGACATCAAGGAATATGAGACCCAACTGGAAACACTGAGAGAGGCCAACACTAGCGATGACGTAGAAATCAATGTGATAGAAGCTGATTTGGCTGCCAGTCGAAGGATGCTACGTCGATACGGAATCAGTGAAGATACGTCATTGCTCGACAAGGAGATTCTAGAGCAACAGGTGCTGGTAGTTTTGGGAGTTTTTGGTAGAACTGTTTATGCTTGGTTTGGTTGGATTGGTAGTGTTAGGTACCTTTGGTAGAACTGTTAATGCTTGGTTTGGTGGGATTGGTAGTGTTAGGTACCTTTGATAGAACTATTTATGCTTGGTTTGGTGGGATTGGTAGTATTAGGTACTCATGGTAGAACTGTTTTTATTCTAGGTAGTTTATGGTTTCCTTCTGTCTTATGGTTTGGTATTTCTGTTACTATGAAGAAGTTTTGGTACTTTAAGGTACTTTCTGAAAGTGCTGCAAAAGGTGTATGGTAGTTTTATTCTGATAGCTTTGGTAGTTTTGCTAGTTTTGGTACTTTTAGGTACTATTTGAAAGTGCTACAAAAGTGTAATTGGTAGTTTGATTTTGGTAATTTTGGTAGTTTTGGTAGTTTTTGAAAGTGCTGCAAAAAGTTTTTCTTTGGTAGTTTTGGTTGTTTGGTACTATTTGAAAGTTTGATTTTGGGAGTTTTGGTACTTTTGGTTTTTTTAGGTACTATTTGAAAGTGCTGCAAAAAGTGGCTTCTGTAGTTTGATTTGGTAGTTTTTGTAGTTTTGGTACTTTTAGGTACTATTTGAAAGTGCTGCAAAAAGTGGGTTTGGTAGTTCAATTTTGGTAGTTTTGGTAGTTTTGGTACTTTTAGGTACTATTTGAAAGTGCTGCAAAAAGCTTGTTTGGTAGTTTGATTTTGGTAGTTTTGGGTACTTTTAGGTACTATTTGAAAGTGCTGCAAAAAGCTTCTTTGGTAGTTTGATTTTGGTAGTTTTGGGTACTTTTAGGTACTATTTGAGAGTGATGCAAAAAGCTTGTTTGGTAGTTTGATTTTGGTAGTTTTGGTACTTTTAGGTACTATTTGAAAGTGCTTCAAAAAGTGGCTTTTGGTAGTTTGATTTTGGTAGTTTTGGTACTTTTAGGTACTATTTGAAAGTGCTGCAAAAAGTGGCTTTTGGTAGTTTTGATAAGGTTTGGGTAGTTTAGTTCTGCATTGAGGGTATTTATATGTTTTTGGTACTATATGATTCCCGAGTTTGGTAGTTTTTGGTAGTTTTGGTGGTTTTGGTAGTTTGGGTTCTGTTTCGTAGTACAGTGCTTAGAAGTACCAGTCTCGGTATGACTTCTTGGTAGTTTTTGAAACTAATTGGGACCGCTGGTTGTCAACAGGCTGAGTATGACACTCTGGAGAAAAAATGGAAGGAAGGTCAAGAGCATACCCTATTTGTGAAGGAGATGTTGTCTGATATCAGGCTTGGGAAGAGGTTCCTGCTATATCCTAGGCCCCAGGTTAATGATTCGGTAAATGTGATCCCGGTGTTTGGTATGTGTGTTGCATGCGGTGAGCCCTTGGAGTGCGCACATGTAGTCGAAACCTTCATGCTAGAGTGCCGACACCAGTATCATCTCTTGTGCTTCAGTGCTCTATTACAAAGCAGGGATCAGTGTGTCAAGCCGGGTTGTAATATGGTAATCTCTGATTTGGCAAAGTCCTGGGCCAGTGGGCTTCAAGTTGTCAAGAGTAAGTATGTGTGCATTTTTGAATACATATGCGCACTTGCAACTCAGTGAGGTTTTCATACAAGTTAGTATGTGTTGTCTTTCTTTGTGTTTGTAGAGGAGCAGGATGCTGCAGTTGCTGACCAGCACGCCACAAAGTCGGCTGCAAGTCGAATATGGGACGTGGATGAGGTGACAAGGGAGATATCATATGTTCTCCACGATCTAAAGCAAGGTAATTCTGTAGGGAAAGACAATGTGACGGGACAAAGATGTGAGGCAACAGGTGACAGCGAAAGTAAAAGTGAGGAGGAGGCCAGAGATGATAAAAACACAGGTGACAGCGAAAGGAAAATTGAGGAGGAGGCCAGAGATGGTAAAAAGACCAAGGACAAGGAGGAAGGTAAAGTCCCTGTTGTTATGGAGCTGGATGCGGAGGAAAGCCAGGATGCTGCCAACACAAAGCTCGATGAAGCAACGGCCAAGAAGGGAGAGGAAGAACCCACAAAGGGGGGTGTTGGGGAGGGGGTGGAAACCACAAAGGGGAGTGAAGGGGAGGGCAAAGAGGGGTCGGAAGGCAAAAAAGATCGGAGGGAGGCCGAGGATGAGCAGGAAGAAGTACTTGCGAACGATACTGTTGTGGACAGCACCGACGGGGGCGTTGACTCTACTGCTGCCGATGCTGTTTCGAAGCGGAGAGGTGATTCCCCTAATTCCGTGATCCTGCAGGAACTTTTCTGTTTGCAGAGAAAGAAGCGCAATCGCACCCGTGATCAATTATCCCGTGCATGCAAACTGTAGCCAGTGAGAATCTATTGTATTCCGCACTTTGTGCGTTTTAGTGACTGAGTCAACTTGATTTTTTGGCCCTGAGCTTTATCTTTTCTCTCTATCTAGTTCTGTGTTGGTATGTTACCTTTCGTTACATTACTGTTTCAGTTGTCCTCACTATATGTGCATTACAGTACCCAATTTGGTACTTTTTGGTACTGTTGAACTTGGGTGCACGTCTGTCCACTATTACAGTACCAATTTGGTACTTCTTGAACTTGCGATTTCGGATAGTCCTTATCACTTGTGCAATACAGTACCAAATTTGGTAGTTTTTGGACCAGTTTTCTGTTTTAGATATGATGTTTGCACTGTGTATTTGTCCCCACTCATTATGTTTGTTGGTGTTGTAGTAAGTTGGTGGCTAGACGAGGCACCGGCAAGCACATTGTTGCAGCCTGATGTGGCTGCTAGACGATTGTGCTTGATCTTAATGGCGTGCTACTAACCAGCTGAAGCGAAATCCCTGAGGAACTTGAGTGCCTGCCAAAGGAGCACACGCCACAGGTATTCCATCTCGGAGGGAATGTAATTTGTCTTGTAAGGCCGGATGCGGAGCAGTTCATCCTACGGCTTAAACAGAAAGCCAACCTAGTGTTGTGGTCCTGCTGTAGAAGGGAAAAACTGCTACACATGGTGAATGCGTGCTTCCCAAACCATAGAAGGCAAAAATATTTTGCAGGTAAAGCATGCGTGCTTTGAATGTTGCAGGACATAAGTTACTCATACCTCTTAACCTTGTTTTTTGGCATTAGCAGATATTGTCTCCCAAGAGGACTGTGAAATATGGCGGGCCCGTATGTCGGAGGTGCAGGTTGTGCCCAAACACGTGGGCGATAAGCCCATTTTCCTGAAGAAGCTACGGACGCTGTGGGCAAGGCACCCGAAGTACGATGCCAGCAACACTATTCTTGTAGATGATTGTAGATACAAGCCTCTTAAAAATGACTATGAAAACTGTATGGCAATCCGATCATACGATCCCATGGTAGTAGGAACCGATTACCCATTTTACTTGCTGGATTTTGTTTTTCCTTGGTTGCTCGGGTGGATAAGGGATCGGTACCCAACAGCGTACACTCGCAAAAACCCAGTCTTTGACACTGAAGACGATATTTCTGGGTACATTACTGATTACTTCATACAAATGGAGGGGTACTCCTATAAATTTGATCCCCCGAGGTAGCAGATTGCCATAATCATGTAAATAGTGGAATTTTGTAACCCGATACTATACATAATGGAAAACCACTTCTCTTGTTCAGACTGTCTTGGTATCTTGATCTCTATTGTTGAAACCCCTGACTAATTTTGTTGAAACCTCTTGGAGCTAACCAGGTTGACCAACATTTTAATTTTTGAGGCAGATAGCATATATGTTTGGCATACCTTTCATGTTATCAACGTAGTTCTAGACATTGCTCAAGGTGGTCGTATCAAATACGAATAGACAAACTGAAAAATACCAAGAAATAAAGTAAACCATAAGTGATACAGCAAGTTCAGGGAGTACCAAATTGTACCAAATTTGGTACTGTAATAGTGGACAGGAGTGCACCCAAGTTCAACACAGTACCAAATTTTGTACTGCAATAGTGGACCGACGTGCACCCAAGTTCAACAGTACCAAAAAGTAGAGATATAGTGAGGACAATTGAAACAGTAATGTAATGAAAGGTAACATACCAACACAGAACCAGATAGAGAAATAAAGTAAACCATAAGTGATACAGCAAGTTCAAGCAGTTCCAATTTGGTACTGTAATAGTGGACAGACGTGCACCCAAGTTCAATAGTACCAAACAGTACCAAATTTGGTACTGTAATAGTGGACAGAGAAGCACCCAAGTTCAACAGTACCAAAATGTACCAAATGCACATATAGTGAGTACAACTGAAACAGTAATGTAATGAAAGGTAACATACCAACACAGAACTAGATAGAGAGAACAGATAAAGCTCAGGGCCAAAAAATCAAGTTGACTCAGTCACTAAAAAGCACATAGTGCGGAATACACTTGGTACTGTTGACTACCACATTTGGTACTATTGACTACCGGATTCAGTTGTTCAATCAGGGCTTCTCATTGCCCTCAAGTAACATGGACGCACCTTCGTCACTCTCATCATCATGATATGGCATGCTATTGTATATCCTCTCATATACTTCAGTAGACAACTTGTATTGTAAAATTTGACCTAGGGATCCTGCAATAGGCTCCATCGGGAAACGTATGGCCCTAACAAGATGTGAGTAGATCATTGCCGGAGATGTGTGGTCCAATAGCCGGTATGTATCAGCTTTTCCTTCAACTTGGCCATAAAAAAAGCCTTCAACAACCTTCCCTCCTCTAACAATTTTGTTATGCCACTTATCCTTTTGTGCTTTCACCGTTTGGTACAACACTTCTGTGCATTTGATAATGTAGAAGCCCTCGTTTGCCTCAGCTGCTTTTACTGCAAAATTATCCCCTATGGACAGCATGCCACTTAACATTTCAGGGCATCCTTCATATAGTGGTAGGTTGGACACTTGGCTCATCGAAATCGATGTTGAATCTCCACCCTCCTCCTCGTCATCTGATTCGTCATCCCTAATTGTATCCCTGGACTCTGGCAAGGGTTTGATGCAAACATATTTCCATTCGAGTCAATGTGCATTCTGTTCCTACATCTTCTCCACAACCCACGCATACACGGATCACAAAATCATGAAAGTGATCAAAAGCGTATGGCGGTGCGGTTGTCCTGTGAATAGCCATCAGCACAATGAAATGAGCGGGATCCAACAATGCGCTCACAGTCCCATTGCAGATTGCGCTGCACTTCATTCGCGCCAATAAGCCAAAAGACTCTTTGCGTATTACACCTCTGAGACTGTTCTCTTGGCTGAAAAGTTGCTTTCAAAAAGTTGACAACATCGACTGCACACTTCATACGCCAACCATCTAGTTTCAATTCCTCATGCATCAAAGCTCTCTTGATGACTGCCCCTGCCCCATCATGTTCACCTCTTCCATGGCCGGATGCAGAGAAGTTATGCATCATGTGCAAGCCTGTCATTTGATAGTACCTAGCCACAAAATAGTAAGGTCTACGGGCCTTGAATTGTGAAGCAGCACCATCTGACCAAACCCAATGTTGTTGCAGAGAATGTCCTCGAACTTTCAGCCACTTGTCATGCAGCAAGAAACAATGTTGTACAAACAATGTGTCATGTTGCTTGTCATCCGATATGTAGAAGTGTAGCGTCTTCTGTGTACCACCTGCTGCATTTCTTAAATAAGTGATGTGCACAAGTATTGTGACTTGGGTAGACCACCAATGCATTGACTGAATTTCATTCTGAACTTTAAAGGAATAATTCTCCGCAAAGTCAATAATAGATACTACAACGTTGCTAGGAAAATTCAGCAAACAGTCCTTGAATTGTTGGGCTTGCCAGCGGAAGACAAAGTTGTGCCTGATGAAGCCTATCAGATGGGCTGAAAATAGGCTAAGAAAAGTCCCACTTTTCATCCGTTGCACAATCAAGTCCTTTCTCTTCTTCTCACTCCCACCTTCGTGAACCTGTCCTGTTCCAACCTCCATGAAAACCTTCATAGACACCTCCTTGCTATCCTCTGCTATCTCATCAGGACAAAATGTCAACCTCCGTACTCCACATTGTGAGCAGTCCCCCATCAAGCATTTCTTTGCATGGTATTCACAATTTGGAGGCTTTGGGCACATGATGGATTCCCACATAACGGTGATGTGCTGACACACTGCTTGGTTTGCAAAACACGTTCCTCTCTCATCACCTCTGCAACAAACGGAGCAAGTGCAAAGGTGACCTTTCCCGTGGTGCCCGAACTTGTTCTGCCGCATTTGATTAAGGGCCTCTTTGAAATAGAGCATCTGCACATGAACCACATAGCAGCAAGTATTTCTGTCCTTCAACTTCCGTACAAAGTATGGCTTCAATGCCTCGAAGCATCTAAGAGACACTACCACTGTTGGGTGAGCCTTCTTGAATCTTTGGTACAGCTCAACCTATGGCACAAAAACAAAACGATTCAGAAAAAAACCAACATCATGGTACTGGTAAAATTTCACTACTGCAGTAGTGCCAAAACTGGCTTTCAACAGTTCCAAATATGGTACTATAATAGTGGACAGACATGCACCCAAGTTCAAAAGTACCCAAAAGTACCAAATTTGGTAGTGTAATAGTGAACAGACGTGCACCCAAGTTCAACACTACCAAAAAGTTCCAAATATGGTACCGTAGATTTGGTACTGTCGGTAGGCTTTGGTACTCTATAGATATTATTTGGTACTCTACATATAGGCTTTGGTGCTATCAAAAATGTGGGGTACCCTGTAAATATACTTTGGTCCTATAGTGGTAGGCTTTGGTACTCTACAGATAGGATCTGGTACTCTTCAGAGAGGATTTGGTACTCTACATATAGTCTTTGGTGGTATCCGATGAGTTTGGTACTCTACATATAGGCTTTGGTACTATCAGAAGTGTGGGGTACCCTGTAAATAGACTTTGGTCCTATAGTGGTAGGCTTTGGTACTCTACATATAGGATCTCGTACTCTTCAGAGAGGATTTGGTACTCTACAGATAGTCTTTGGTGGTATCCGATGAGTTTGGTACTCTGTAAATAGACTTTGGTTCTCTATACATAGGCATTGGTACTGGATAAATAGGTTTTGGTACTCTGTCGAGAGGATTTGAAACTCTATGGATAGGCTTTGGTACTCGATCGCTAGGATTTGGTACTCGATATACCGAATTTGGTACCCTACATATGTGCTTTGGTACTTTATAGATAGCCTTTGGTACTCGATAGACAGTATTTGGTACTCTACATATAGGCTTTGGTACTATCAGAAGTGTGGGGTACCCTGTAAATAGACTTTGGTCCTATAGTGATAGGCTTTGGTACTCTACAGATAGAATTTGGTACTCTACAGAGAATATTTGGTACTCTACAGATAGTCTTTGGTGGTATCCGATGAGTTTGGTACTCTGTAAATAGTTTTTGGTTCTCTATACATAGGCATTGGTACTGGATAAATAGGTATTGGTACTCTATCGAGAGGGTTTGAAACTCTATGGATAGGCTTTGGCACTCGATAGCTAGGATTTTGTACTCGATATACCGGATTTGGTACTCTACAGATCTGCTTTGGTACTCCATACATATGCTTTGGTACTAGATACACCGGATTTGGTACTCTACAGATGTGCTTTGTTACTCCATAGATAGCCTTTGGTACTCGATAGACATGATTTGGTGCTCTACATATAGGCTTTCGTACTATCAGAAGTGTGGGGTACCCTGTAAATAGATCCTGGTCCTATAGTGATAGGATTTGGTACTCTACAGAGAGGCTTTGGTGGTATCCGTTAAGTTTGGTACTCTGTAAATAGACTTTTGGTTCTCTATACATAGGCATTGGTACTGGATAATTAGGTTTTGGTACTCTATAGAGAGGGTTTTAAACTCTATGGATAGGCTTTGGCAGTCGATAGCTAGGATTTGGTACTTTATGGATATTCTTTGGTACTGTAAACACCCTCTGCCGTACAGCAGACTACCAAATTTGGTACTGTCTGGACCAAATAAGCCTTAAGTAGCACCAAACAAGATGTACAATTACTAGAAGTTGTTGGTACCTGAGATTCATCGAGTAGATGTATAGGATGTTTGACGACACTTTTCATTCCAATTCTCATCTTGCATATGTCTTTCTTGTTGGGTGAAACTCTGCTCTCTGATGTCCAAAAGGCATATACCAAATCTCTTGTTTCATTGGTAATAACGGTTCCTTGTGGCAATTGTCTCTCACAAGCACTCAATGGCAACACTTCATTTTCATCTTTATTCTCTAGCCGTGAGCTTGCTGCAGCTATATTCCTTCGATGGATCCCCAAGATACTAGCCATTCTGGATTGGTTTACTGATTGGGAGTTTGTACTATTGTTCAGAATCATTGCCAAAGAGCTTCTCTTTACAAAAAGTTCACTTGCTGAATGAGGGACCTTGATTTGAGTCAAAGTGTTGCGCACACCCGATACAACAATGTCTTCGACTTTGCTGAAATTTGATGGTTGCAGCAAGGAAAATGTTTGGTGGTCCAGGAGTTGCCGGAATATTTCTTTCTGCTCATTCTTTGCAATCCCTACTGTTTGCTTGCGCCAACATCGAGCCACCGCTGCACAAATGTTCTTTCTTGACCTGGCTTCCTGTAATCCAAGAGCAGACGTAGGATGTATTTCCTTGCTTCTCTGTGCGCGTTTCTTTGCAGCCCAATAATCACAAAGAAAAGCTTGATTACCGGCTGGAATACTACTACTAATGGAATTGATGTGCATCTGCTGAACATTGCTTGGGCCACCTTGTACCTCGCCAAAAGAGAGGAACTGTGTGTCACCTTCCATCTCGTCGATAGAGAGGACCTGTGCATCACCTTCTACCTCGTTGAAAGAGAGGTCCTGAGCATCACCTTCTATGTCATCGAAAGAAAGGTTTTGAGCATCACCAAGACAGTAATCTCCTGTGCTACTATCCATTTGCAGAGAGAGAGAGAGAGAGAGAGAGAGAGAGAGAGAGAGAGAGAGAGAGAGAGAGAGAGAGAGAGAGCTCGAACACAGCAGTTCGGTGGCTATGGAGGTGGCAAGGAAGGCGAGAGGGTTCAAAACTGAGAGAGACACACAGGGAGAGGGACGTGCGAGGGAGAGAGAGAGAGAGAGAGAGAGAGAGAGAGAGAGAGAGAGAGAGAGAGAGAGAGAGAGGTGCTGGAGTGAAAGCTCCCAACCGTAACCCCACCCCCGGCCCCGCCGTCACCCCCACCTCTTCTTAGGATTGCATGCTTCTAAAGTTAAAAAAACGTCCACTTAAAAAAGAAGTTTATTTGCCCTCCCCAATTCCAAAAAAATGCCCATGGTTTTTACACACAAGAATCACCAAGCATATGTTGTGTCAAGGACACTACTTTTTGTACCACCAAACCATGCTTTGACCCGGCTAGTCATGGGATAAAACACCAAATGTACAGTGCCTTATACACCTCAGAAAAACGGTGTTGCTGAGAGGAAAAACAGGTCACTTACGGAAATGGCACAATGTATGGTCAAAAGTCAAGCTTTGCCGCATTCTTTTTAGCTTGAGGTCATCATGTGTGCCACTTATGTACATAACAGGTGTCCTACAAAAGCTTTGCAGTCTATTACTCCATATGAAGCATGGCATGATCGAAAGATTTCTATTGAGCACATGCGTGTTTTTGGTTGTTTGGAAGATGCTTTGGTGCCACAAACACAGCGCAGAAAATTGGGTGATAAGGCTGTCAATGTATTTTTGTTGGTTATAGTGCTGAAAGCAAAGGTTACAGGTTATATCATCAGCAACCAAAGCGTATTTTGGTTTCACGGGATGTAGTGTTTGTGGAAGATTCTGTTCAGCTGTCATGTACTAGAGATAGTAATGTAAGCTCACATGACATTTATGACACTTTGTTGCCTCTTTTCAGTGGTGGAAATACGAATGTAATTTCCAATGAGACAAATGTACAGCCTATGGCAGATCATCCTATTACTAAAGCAGATGTACATGATGTACTTGATGAGGAAAGGTCTAAAAATGAGCAGGCTAGAGGTATGCCAAAATGGCTGGTGCACACTTTGCGTGACAGTAAATTGGATGCACCGTTGTCTAGTCGTACTCGTTCAGGCTCTCTCCTTGCATCTTATGAATCAGATTGTTATGCTTTGGCTGTGTCTAGCTTACATGATGTTGAGGAGCCTCTGTCTTTTGATGAAGCATTGAATTCAAAAAATTGGATGGCTGCCATGCAATCAAAATATGATGCACTTATAGAAAATTACACATGGACTTTATGTGATTTGCCTCTTGGCGAAATGGCCATTGGTACGAAGTGGTTTTACAAGTTGAAACGCAAGCCGGATGGTGAGATCGATCGCCATAAGGCTTGACTTGTTGCAAAGGGTTATGCATAGCAAAAAGGGATAGATTATGAAGAGACTTTTTCTCCCACTTGTCATATGACTACTGTGCATTTCTATGTGCATTGGCAGCTCATTTTGGTTGGGATGTACATCAATCAGACATTGTTACTTCTTTCTTGAATGGTGACATATTTGAGGAAGTTTATGTAACACAGCCTCGCGGTTTTGTCATAAAAGGACAAGAGGACAAAGTGTGCAGATGTAAGAAGGCTTTGTATGGGGTTGAAGCAATCTCCTCGTGCTTGGTATGAGAAAGCTGACACTCATTTGGTCAAACGAGGTTTTCGTAACCGTCCAACAGAAAGCACATTGTAAGTAAAGTGTGAGGGTGATGTACTTCTCATTGTGGTTCTTTATGTCGATGATTTACTGATCACTGGACCCAATGAGAGATATATTGCTGAATTTAAGGCTGATTTGAATGCTATTTTCAAGATGAAAGATTTGGGGCTGTTGCATCATTACTTGGGTATACAGTTTAAGCAGTGTGCTCGTGGTATTGCCTTGTGTCAGAAAAGTTACATAGAGAAATTGCTATGTAAGTTTGGACTTGAGGATTGCAAACCTATTGCCACTCCCATGGAAACAGGTTTGAAGTTGAGTCTACATGATGCTGGTGATCCTGCTGATGTCACTCTTTATCAAACTGCCATTGGCTGCCTCATTTATGTATACAACACGAGGCCGGATATTCAGTTTGCAGTCTCACAGGTCAGCAGATTTATGCATAGCCCAGGGTCTAAGCATTCGCAGGCTGTCAAGAGGATTTTCCGCTACCTTAGTGGCACTTTACATCTTGGCTTATTTTATCCCAAGGGGGGATCATTGCCGCCAGACTTATATGCTTTTTCGGACTCAGATTGGGCTAGTTGTTTTTACACGTGAGTGTCCACAAGTTGTTTTTGTTTCATGCTTGGCAGTTCATGTATATCATGGTTGAGCAAGAAGCAACCTATTGTGGCCACTTCGAGTTGTGAGGCTGAGTACAAGGCAGTCTTCACAGCTACGGTTGAGTGTGTATGGCTCAAACGGCTGATTTGGGTGTTGGACAAGACACTGCCAACACT
The DNA here is from genome assembly GCF_014529385.1 of Adiantum capillus-veneris. NCBI lineage: Eukaryota > Viridiplantae > Streptophyta > Polypodiopsida > Polypodiales > Pteridaceae > Adiantum > Adiantum capillus-veneris. Next base: position 98,144,989 of record NC_140960.1, on the reverse strand, counting down.
ATCTACACTGACAGTCAGAGCACATTGGCAGTTGCGAGGAACCCAATTTTTCATGCTCGCACAAAGCACATTGAGGTGCATTACCACTACATAAGGGAGAGGCTCTCAGCAGGAGAGATCAGCTTGGCTTATGTACCAACAAAGGACAACCTTGCAGATCTTTTCACAAAGGCATTGTCTCTTGAGAAGCTTGAAGCTTTCCACAAAGCTTTGGGCTGACTCCCCTTTGTGGATTGATCATGCCCTCAGGGGATGGCACTTCCCTTTACTCATGTGCCAGCTCTCGTTCACCGCATAACTCCAGGGCGGATTTGTTACCATATACATGTGGTAGTGATGTGTGTGAACACAATAGAACCGCCGGGGCATTTTTCCTCTCTTTAGGAGGTTTTTTCCCCCAAGCATTGTATATACTCCCATCACTCTAGGGCTATCTATCTTTCCATTGCACACTAAGAAACACACTCTCTATTGTGTGCCTTGAGCTTCCTTTGTCTTCTCCAACCTGTGTGAATTTCTCTACAACCCTAATTCCAACAAGTTCTAGAGGAGCGGATTTTGAATAGCAAGGTTGAGTTTACTTTGGGGAGCTTCTTGGCATAGCCAAGCATGAATTCCATATAGAAATTATCGACATCATCAAGAGAAAGAAGAAAACACTTAGAAAGCATATTCGCCCACAAGCTGAAGGCGATACTATGAAGACACAAGGAGTACAGGTGCATGCTAAAGAAGCTAATGGAGCTATGGTGGGATGCTACCAGTCTTCTTGAAATGTAAGACAAGTGAAATTTTTTGATGAGGGGAAGAATCTCAAAGTATCCTTGGAGCCACTATTCTAGAAGCCATTGGGCACAAGCTACTACAGAGACATTGATCAAGGTAGGTGATCTTGAAGAACAATTTGTTGCCCTAATTGACCATGGTTCTGAAATAAATATAATGTCAAAAAGTCTTTATAACAAATGCAAATGGCCAATGGACAGAGAACATTGTTGGATGGTCAAAGTGGCAAACAATTCATCACGTCAATTGTATACAGCATGTCCAAGTGTAAAGGTGACAATAGGTGATGTAAAGGTTGAGCAAAACTTCTTTATACAGGACACATCTTCATATCATCTTATCCTTGGACAACCCTACAGTGTGGGAGCCTGAATGGAAACAAAGATAATGGAAGATGGTTTAGCTTATGCCAGGATACGAAGCAAAGATGGTAAACGTGTTGTTCAATTTCTCACAGTTTGTGTAAACCATGAAAGAAATCATGACAACGTCAGAGATCATCCTCTACCAAAGGTGAGCAAAGAGTTTCATGAACATAGAGAAAAGTATGGATTTTGGCCAAGTACCATTGTAAAGCGGGATTACAGTGGTACAGAAAGAAAACGGGTCTCGCCTAATCCAAAAATAAGTGAAACATTCTCAATGGGCTCCTTGGTAACAAAGAATGGATCAGTCTTTTTTACAAAACTTGAAGATTTGAGGAGATGTGCGAGGCAATATGTACATAATGTACAATTAGGCATGAAAGAGAGTGTGTTGTTAGAGACTACTGAAAATGTTTTGGGTTTGTGCGAGCAAGTTTCTTTTTTATATACTATGGGTGAGCTTGAAGCTATAATAAAGTCAAGTTTGCATTTTAAAAATGAAGTTGTGGAAGTTTGCTCTATGGAAGTATATCAAGTCATAGAAGCCTTTAAAGAAAACCAATGTTTTCATAAAACAGCTGGCCCAAAAGTCCATGTTGAATGTAACATTTAATGGCCTAATAACTTGTATGTAGCGGAAATTAGCATGAACATAGTGGGCATTTCATTAGAATAGATTCCTAATGAGAATTACAAGAGTGCTTGGGTGGAGAGAGCAACAAAAAGCATAACACCTAGTTAGATAGCATCGACAATACTTTCAAAAGAGAGAGAAATTAAGCTAATGACAACAGTTGAGGACCGGATTTGCATGGAGCCAGTCCCCCCTCCAAAAGGCTTTGTATTATGGTTTCTACCATCAAGAGAGACATTGTACAATACAATTCTTTGTGTTCCTTCAAGACTAGCTAGTGCAATGAAGATGAAAGCTTCATGCACTAAGCAAAACACTTAACAAACACAACTTTAATTATCCCCGTTCTCAGACCCAAGACCTCACACACCTTCGAAGATGGTGAGAGCTAGCAGGGTATGAGAGTAGATTGAGAGGAAGAAGGAGTATCTTACGAGAAAGATGTACATCTCCTCACATAATCACTCATATTAGCATAGCTTTAGCTTAGTTATTAGCTTGGTAGAGGAGATGAGCATGCATTGAAGCTTGGCTCTTGGTTGGATTTGCATCCACATGCCAAGAGAGTGTTGATGTAGGCTTCTATCTCACAAGCTTGGAGTAGGTGATGAGATCTCCATTAAAGCTTGGGAAGAGATAGTCTTCTTTGCTTCACACATAGATTGTGTGTGAGTGTGTGTGTGATAATGCCTTGCAAAAATCAGTCCCCCTCTCTCTCTTGGGCGATCCCCCTTGCTATTTGCTCTTCCTGCAGCCTCATTGGCCCTCCCCAAGTCAAGCCAATCACAATTAAGCAGCATAAGTGATAGCCTTCTGACATGTGTCCCCCTTTCCCCTTTTGTGAAAGCTTTAGGTAATTAAATAATTAAACTAAACTCTCATTGGACCCCTTTGCCTCCTGGCCAATAGGAATCAGGCAAGCCATGGGGCTCCTGAATGCTCATTGGACCCCTTGGGAGACTGCCCAATAGTCTTCTAGGAGACTTAATTCTCATTGGTTTCTATTATTAAATGTTTTTAAATTAATTAAACTAGATTTACTCTAGCTTAATTCTCATTGGTCCACTTCAAGGGTCATCCAATAGAAATTGGCACACCTTGTGGGCATCTGGGCTAGGGAGCTGACATGTGTCCCTCATTCCCTTTGTGTAAAGGGAGCCTGTGTGTGTGTGTGTGTGTGGATTTCTCTCTCATCCCCTAGAAGAAGGGCTCGCCCCCTCCCATGTAGGGATGTGCAAAGACTTTTAGGGCACACACAAAGCATCCAATTTTCCCTAGGGTTGACCTTTGGACACAACTTTTGAATTTTGGAACCTTAGCATTTTGGAAGTCTTAATGGGCTGAACCTTAGGATCTTTTTAGCCCATTGTTGCACATGGCTCTTTTGCAGATGGCCCCCCCTTTGGATCCCTACTGTGGCCGGTCTGCTAGCTTAACCAATATTCTAGCTTTTTCTCCCCTGGCACTTTTCCACATTAAATGATCAGTTTAATATGAGAAAATCATTTAGGAGAATTAGCTATTGATTATTATGACATTGAAACTAAATACAAGGGTGTAGCAAAGAAGGTGAAACCAGTAGCTTCACCCTTACCACCCAACAACAGGGAAAAGATTGAGCAAGCTTCTTTGCAACCAAGTTGGAGGAATCCTAAAAATATTGGTCACACCTTCACAAAGGAGTCTTTTCAAGAGTTGAGATTGGTTGCGAGGAATTTCTAACAAAGGAAGAGACAAAGTGCTTCAAAGAAATGCTTTCAAAGCATGGTAAGGCTTTTGCATTTGAGCCACATGAGATGGATGTGTTGATCCATCTATTGTAGCTCCTATGGTAATTTTTACAATACCTCATGTGCCTTGGAATCTGCGGCCTATTCCAGTTCCAAAGGCTCATTTGCCCAAGTTGGTAGAGCTATTGAATGAGAAGATCAAAATGGGAATTTTGGAGCCTTCTTGTGCTCCATACTTAAACAGGGAGCCTTCTTGTTCTTCATACTCAAAATGGTGGTTCACAATCCCAAAGAAGAATGGTGCTCTACGCTTCATCCAATTAGAAATGTAGGTACAGGTCCAATTGTGGATGAGTTTGTAGAAGCATTTGCAAGGAGGGCAATCTACTTGATGGGGGATCTCTACTCAGCTTATGATCAATTCCATCTTGCAATCAAAAGTAGAGACTTGAAAACCATGAGGACACCTTTGGGTTTGGTAAGGATGTGTACCTTGCCACAGGGAGCAACCAACTCGGTTTCACATATGATGAATGGGATGAATAAGGTCTTACGTGACTTTATTCCTCAAATCACAATGCCTTTCATTGATGATTTTCCTATCAAAGGATATGAAGAAAGTGACAAAGAGTGAAGCTTTGGATCTCAGCGGATGTCGGAGGTTTGTGGTAAATCACATATATGATTGTGATAAAATTCTATCTAGGTTGGAGGAAGTGATTTTTTCTTTGTCACGGAAAAAGTCTATGTTTCGTGTCAATGAAGTGCTCATTGTGGGACACATTTGTGGGCCATATGATAGGAAACCTTGTCCAACAAAGGTAGATTTGATCCAAAGAAAGAAAGAAACATGCACTAGCATCACTGAGGTTAGAAGGTTTTTGGGAGCGTGTACACGTCTTTTATGTTATTCGGATTCCACATTATGCACATGTAGCTTATCAATTTGTTAGAAAGAATCAAAAGTTTAAATGGACAGAAGCACATGTAGAAGCCATGAAAAAGCTAAAGGATTTGCTCTAGTGGGCACCAACTTTGAGAAAGGTAGACTATGAGTGTCAAAAGCCAGTAATTGTGATAGTAGACACCAATCCTACAGGAATTGGATGGGCAATAGGGCAAGATGACGAAGAAGGGCACAGGTATGTGGTGAGATTTGGAGCAATGGTACTAAGTGCTTGCCAAAGAAACTATCCACAGATAAAGAGAGAGTTATCGGGTATGTTTATAGCCTTGAAAAATGGGAAAGAGTACCTAATTGGTGCATGTGTGGTAGTATAAACAGATTGTCTACCACTTCTTGGGATGATTACAAGCTGCTCAATGCCAGACATTGCTATGTTGTGGTGGATTGCCTACATTAAGCCCTTAAATCCCAAGTTTAAGTACATTGCAGGTAAAGACAATACAGTGGTAGATACACTATCAAGGGCAAGGTATGAAGATGAGTCACAAATGGTTGATAAGGGAGATGATGTAGACACAAAGTTCTATTATATCTCTCATGTCAAAGGTAACAATGTCTGCATGACTAATCCACTTGAATTGTTCTTGAAAGAGCTCTATGAAGGTGATTGGCTTCTTATTGGAAGCTACTTGAGTACTCTAGCAAAATAGGATGATTGGTCTCAACAAGAATTCAAGAGGATACGTAGGAAATCATATGGCTACTTTTTGAGGGATGGTTACTCTGTGAGTTTCATGAGAGTCTATGGGCTGGACACAAGGGTGTGTGGGCAACCTTCTCCAAGTTTAAATAAAAATACTGGTGGAAAGGTATGTATAAAGATGTATCTCAATTTGTAGAGTCATGTGTAACTTGTCGAATATGTTCAAATGTCCGACATCATGATGTATTGCACCCTACATATCCACTAATCATGCACTATAAATTGGTTGTGGATCTAGTCACAATGCCTTTAGGAATCAGGTAGATGACATACTTAGTTCTTGCAGGAGAGGACCTAACTAACCAAGTTGAAGGGCGAGCATTAAGAGCTAAGAAATAAATATATGGTGAGACTAGTGTGTGGACTATTCATGGATATTAGCTCAATGAGCAGATGGTGTTAGAATAATTAGTACTACATAATAAAAAAAGTTAGGGAAGAATTATGGATATGGAAAAAGATATTGGAATCATATGATATGGTCTCTCTTTTGTATAATTTTTGGTGAAAGAGAAAAAGTATGCAAGTAAATGAGAATTATGTGGACTTTCTCCATATCTCCTTAAAAACCCTCACTTACCTAGCACTGAGCTAGTTGAACCCAAAAAATAAATAAAAATATATTATGGCCCTTTTGTGTATAAGTATTTCATTGTGTAAAGCGATGTCCTGTTGTGACACGTACATAGTGTGAACGAATGCTACAAGATCTATCTTGCAACTTTTTAGTCACATAAGAATATTTCCTATAATGTATTTATGCATATCCAAGTATACAAAAATCTTTCTATCTCAAAATGTTATTTATTGCAAGGGTAACATATTCTTACTTTACCATTAGAAAGTACTATAGAAAAAAGCGTCAATAGCTCCATCTCTTTAACTTGGGACAGAAACCATTGATTTTTTAATTTCGACTATATCATTTTTATCTCATACCCTAGCTAGATCCTATATCTAGGGTATCTTCCAATATACATATATTCTATGTATTCATTAGGAAAATTTTGAACTCATTTTTGGGCCTTTTAAGAGTGCCACATCATCAAAGTTGTACAAAAGAAAGCAACCCGGTAGACCCCTCTAAATATTGCTTAGAACCCCATGATATGACCTATCATTGGAAAGTTCTTGAAAAATAGATTCTAAAGAGCCAAGGTCCGAAAAGTTTGGATGACTTCTATGAAAGTTATCCCATTTTTTTTCAATCAGCCAGGTTTTGTTACCGTTACGGTAATCTAAAATCACCTTTTTCTAGATCTACATGAAGGCAATGTTCGATACATGCATGCTATATATCAATAGATAGCATTTGAAGAGTAGAATCTAAATATCCAACCTCCGACAAGTTTGGATCTTATTTGCAAAAAATTTACCGATCTCCACTTTTTGAAAGCTATGCCACATTAACAATTCTTACAAGGCCCATTTTTTAGTCCAACTTTTTCTAATGTTTCATATTTTTCTTATATTTCTTTTTAATAGCTACTAGGAAGGAATCAAATCGTAGTGGGACACTAGGTTGCATGATTTTCAAAGATACACCTATTTTAATGCATTATTACAAGCATGATTACAAAAATTTGTCAAGGAGCAATGTCATGTTTTCATATTGCACGAGGTGTCCATTAGAATCAAATGAAAGTCTAGGCTTTTATGTGCCCTATTTTGATGATTTTTTTACACAAGGTTCCAATCTAAATTGAAAAACGTATATAAAATTGGAGTCGTAGCTAATGAGCTTAATTTTCTACCCCTATTTTTATTTCTTTATTTGCAGCCACGGTTGAGGAGCTATGATCAAAATGGTGGAGCCCAGCCTGCCCACATTATGCAGAGATAGCCCATTTCAAACTTTTCCAGTCATGTTCACACTGGCTCTTCTCTTTCTTGTGTAACCCTTGGGGGTTCCCTTCACCTATAAAAGGAGACCTATTCTTCCTTGTAAACCATTTATAAGATGAATTCATGAGAGTAGTAATGTCTAATTGTACTTAGCCATAAACATAAGCTTAAGCCTACACTTGCTCTTAGAGGAAGACTAGCCATTCTTGTAATCTATCCTTGGAAGATAAGATCTAATCAAAGAAGGACTTGAACTTGGTACGTCAATCAAGGCTTGAACTCTTCCCTCTTCTTCTCTCTCCACATCAAAAATGGTGAATAACTCCCGAAGGGTTTGTCAAGTAAGATGTGTTCTACTTTGATATTTTGTTGATTTCTTGTTGTTTTCCGCCTTGAAGTCTTCCCTCTTCTTCTCTCTCCACATCAAAAATGGTGAATAACTCCCGAAGGGTTTGTCAAGTAAGATGTGTTCTACTTTGATATTTTGTTGATTTCTTGTTGTTTTTCTTTCATCTCTAATCCAACATATATCTCTAGTTTCATCTCCCTCTCTAACCAGACCTATCTCTCTCACTCTTAGAAATTCATTCTCTCTACAAATTCTAGGTTCTCCTTGCTACAAGTACATCTTTCCCCGAAGTATCCTTATTGCCTACGAGCAAGAATAGGGCTTGGGAGGGAAACTTCTCTTCTCTTCATTTCTCTCATGTCTACATTTTTCACATACTATAGTTATCCTAGATCAATAATCCACATGATGTAAATTTCTATCACTTTCACTCTGTGCGATCTATTGCAATTATGGATAAGTCGTAAAAAAACACTTTCAACAACGTATAGTGTTTCTCTTTGGCCCAGAAAGGCACAATGAAATACTTATTTCATCGGATCTCATCATACTACCCCTTATAAACTATAACTTTTCTTTTGACATAAGTGTAGTTATCTTGCTATGAACCAAGAGGATTTGTACACACAATTAATCACAATCACTAGACAAAACATGTGTATTATAGTAAGCACAAAACTACAATTCCAAAGAACAATTCGTAGCCTGTTTGGTCTAAACGCCATTAACTCATCTATTAACCCGTTCATATTACCCATGATGCGATATGACCATAGCCTTGATGTTTTTATCTTTGTATTGTTTTGATATTCTCTTTTGTGTTCTTTCTTTGTGTGTGTGAGTGCAAGAGAGAGAGAGTGGGGCTTCTTTGATTGCACTTCCTTGCAAACCCTAGACTTGATGGCATCTATGGTTTAACTCCTTCATTTAGTCTTTGGAGTTCACTCACAAAATCTCACAGCCAAAATCCCGGTGCTTTCCTGGCAAGACCACAAATTTTTGCACATATTTTTGGTAAACCCGATGCAAATCTGCCAATGTGAGAGTTTTTGGGTAACCATGGGTGATTGTGTTGAGAAACATGGTATACATTTTGACCCAGCAAACAATGCAAATGTTTCAAGCATTTGCAATGTTCATGCAACAACAACATTCCATTGAAAGAAGCGAGATTTCAACAACCAAAGCCATACAAGCGGTCGCCAATAGAAAGGATCAACTCAATGACAAAGATGTAACCAAGTAATTATGCGAGTATGTGAAGGTGATGGAGTTGCATCGCGTGGCAGAAGGTGAGATGATTCAAATCTTTGAGCTAGTTGTTGCTCCAGAAAATAAGAGAACTTGTTGAGGGAATTAAAGATGGGCATGGGACAAACTGGGAAGAACTCAAAGCAGCTTTAAAGGAGGAATATTTCACGGAGGACTTTGAGAGAGTGACCAAAATGACATTCTTAGAATGGGTAGTCAAGCCAAAGCAAGGACTATCAATAACGGAGCTACTTAGGGAATTTGAGCGGCACTATGCACAACTCATCATGACAGAAAGGGCCACACTAGATGCATAGAAGAGAGATCTTTTCTTACAAGCTGCAGGTAAAGAGTTTTAAGAAAATTTGGATCTTCTTCTTGAAGATGTCCGACTCGAATGAGGTTGAAGGTGCTGTCTCATTGCTTGCCAAACGACAAAGAAGAAGGGACAAGATGGTAATAAACACTACAAGTCCTTCCACCTCAACTTCTGACAAAATGGTAAAGCCTACTTTTATCGCTCCTAAGTTTGATGAGGCCATGCTAGATGAGCTTGTGAAGGGAATGCGTGACTTGAAAGTGAATCTCGCAAATCTTGAAGAAAAAGGCCAACCACATCAGGGCCAGTTTCAAGGCAAAGACAATAGCCAAAAGAAGGGTTTGTTAATAGATGTATTTGGTGTGATAGTACAGACCATGTAAGAAGGGATTGTGATAGTTTTAGTGATTCTTTCAAAAAAGATATTGTCTTTTTTAAGGATGGTAAAATCCACTTAAGATAGACTGGTCTACCCTTGAGAAATAACTTTGGGAAGGGGGAAATGCAAACCTTAGTTGAAGATATTGCAAATAACCATGCCACCTCTTCAATTGAGGCATCTACTTATGGAGTAAAAATTGACCATCTTAGTGATGAGGAGATGAGTGACCATTATGGTCGACTTTGGCCAAATGTCATGCAATTAGCTAAAAATGGAAAGCTTACAAAAGAGATTCTACATGAACCACTTGATTGCATACGTCTAGAAACAGGGTGGAGTGATCCACTAGATTCAATGTCTATCCATGCCTACATTACAAACTACCAAATCCATGAAGCTATTGTAGAAGAAAAGCGTAGGCGTGAAAATGGTGATGAAGGGACTTCAAAAAGAGCTACAAGAAGGTGAGGAAGAAATGATGTAGCACCTTTGCAAACACCACCAACATAGGAGGCACCTTCACCAGAAGTGACCATGGAGGAATCTACAACAAGGAAGAAACAAGAGCCAACAAAAGGTAAGCTAAAAAGACCATCCTACAAATTACAATCTGACATTGAGCTTGCTACAGACTTGAAGAAAGTTCTAGAGGAGAGGATTTTGAATAGCAAGGTTGAGTTTACTTTGGGGGATGTGCTTAGCATAGTCAAGAATGAATTCCATGAAGAAATTATCGACATCATCAAGAGAAAGAAGAAAACACTTGAAGAGCCTATTCGCCCACAAGCTAAAGGCGATACTGTGAAGACACAAGGAGTACAAGTGCATGCTAAAGAAGGTGATGGAGCTATGGTGGGATGCTACCAATCTTCTTGAAATGTAAGGAAAGTGAAATTTGATGATGATGGGGAAGAATCTCAAAGTAATCCTAGGAGCCACTATTATAGAAGCCATTGGGCACAAGCTACTACAGAGACATTGATCAAGGTAGGTGATCTTGAAGAACCATTTGTTGCCCTAATTGACCATGGTTCTGAAATAAATATAATGTCAAAAATTCTTTAAAACAAATGCAAAATGGCCAATGGACGAAGAACATTCTTGTATGGTCAAAGTGGCAAACAATTCATCAGGTCAATTGTATGCAGCATGTCCAAGTGTAAAGGTGACAATAGGTGATGTAAAGGTTGAGCAAAACTTATTTATACAGGACACATCTTCATATCATCTTATCCTTGGACAACCCTACAGTGTGGGAGTCTGAATGGAAACAAAGGTAATGGATGATGGTTTAGCTTATGCCAGGATACGAAGCAAAGATGGTAAACGTGTTGTTCAATTTCTCACAGTTTGTGTAAACCATGAAAATAATCGTGACAACCTCAGATATCATCCTCTACCAAAGGTGAGCAAAGAGTTTCATGACCATAGGGAAATGATGAGTTTTGACCAAGTACCATTGTAAAGTGGCATTGCAGTGGTACAGAAAGAAAACGGGTCTTGTCTGATCCAAAAATAAGTGAAACGTTCTCAATGGGCTCCTTGGTAACAAAAAATGGATCAGTATGTTTTACATAACTTGAAGATTTGAAGAGATGTGAGAGGCAAATGTACATAATGTACAAATAGGCATGAAAGAGAATGGGTCGTTAGAGCCTACTAAAAATGTTTTGGGCTTGTGTGAGCAAGTTTCTTTTGTAGATACTACGGGTGAGCTTGATGCTATAATGGAGTCTAGTTTGCATCTTCAAAATGAATTTGTGGAAGTATGCTCTATGGAAATATATCAAGTCATAGAAGCCTTTAAAGAACACCAATGTTTTATGAAAATAGTTGGCCCAAAATTCCATGTTGAAACTAAATACAAAAGTGTGGCAAAGAAGATGAAACTAGTACCTTCACCCTTACTATCCAACAACTGGGAAAAGATTGAGAAGGCTTCTTTGAAACCAAGTTTGAGGAATCCTAAAAATATTGGGCACACCTTCACAAAGGAGTCTTTTCAAGAGTTGCAGATTGGTTGTGAGGAGTTTCTAACACAGGAGGAGACACAGTGCTTCAAAGAAATGCTCTCACAGCACGATAAGGCTTTTGCATTTGAGACACATGAGATAGGATGTGTTGATCCATCTATTGTAGCTCCTATGGTAATTTTTACAATACCTCATGTTCCTTGGAATCTGCGGCCTATTCCAATTCCAAAGGCTCATTTGCCCATGTTAGTAGAGCTATTGAATGAGAAGATCAAAATGAGAATTTTGGAGCCTTCTTGTGCTCCATACTCAAACAGGTGGTTCACAGTCCCAAAGAAGAATGGTGCTCTACGCTTCATCCAAGATATGCAACCAGTGAACAAGGTGACAATTAGAAATGTAGGTACAGGTCCAATTGTGGATGAGTTTGCAGAAGTGTTTACAGGGAGGGCAATCTACTCAATGGGGGATCTCAACTCAGCGTATGATTAATTCCAGGTTGCAATCAAAAGTAGAGGCTTGATAACCATGAGGACACCTTTGGGTTTGGTAAGGATGTGTACCTTGCAGCAAGGAGCAACCAACTTGGTTGCAAATAATTAGGTAATCTTTCCCAATTTGCAAGGTTGTAACCATATCCCATAAATCTCTCTTTATCTATGGATAGTTTCTTTGGCGAGCACTTAGTACCTTTTCTCCAAATCTCACCACATACCTGTGTCCTTCTTCGTCATCTTGCCCTATTGCCCATCCAATTCCTGTAGGACTAGTGTCTACTGTTACAATTACTGGCCTTTGACACTCATAGTCTACCTTTCTCAAAGTTGTTGTTGACTAGAGCAACTCCTTTAGCTTTTTCATTGCTTTTACATGTGCTTCTGTCCATTTAAACTTTTAATTCTTTCTAAGCAATTGATCAGTTACATGTGCATAATGTGGAATTTAAATAACATAAAAGACACATGCTCCCAAAAAACTTCTTACCTCACTGATGCTAGTGCATGTTTCTTTCATTCTTGTATGACATCTACCTTTGTTGGACAAGATTTCCTACCAAATTGCCCGCACATATGCCCCACAATGAGAACTTCATTGACACAAAACATATACTTTTTCCTTGACAAAGTAAGATTCACTTCCTCCAACCTAGATAGAATTTTATCACAATCATATATGTGATTTACCAAAAACCTGTGACATCCCTTGAGATCCAAAGCTTCATCTTTGTCACTTTCTTCACATCCTTTGATAGGGAAATCATCAATGAAAGGCATTGTAATTTAAGGAATAAAGTCACGTAAGACCTTATTCATCCCATTAGTTGTAGAAACAGATTGTCTACCACTTCTTGGGAAGATTACAAGACTGCTCAATGCCAAACATTGCTATGTTGCAGTGGATTTCCTACATTAAGTCCTTAAATCCCGAGTTTAAGCACATTGTAGGTAAAGACAATACAGTGGTAGATATGCTATCAAGGGCCACGAAGGATGAAGATGAGTCACAAATGATTGATGAGGGAGATGATGTAGGCACAAAGTTCTATTCTATCTCTCATGTCAAAGGTAACAATGTATGCATAACTAATCCACTTGAATTGTTCTTGAAAGAGATTTATGAAGGTGATTGGCTTCTTATTGGAAGTTACTTGAGTACTCTAGCAAAACAGGATGATTGGTCTCAACAAGAATTCAGGAGGATATGCAGAAAAGCATATGGCTACTTTTTGAGGGATGGTTACTTGTGGAAGCATCCTTAACAAAAGGGTGCTACACCACAAAGGGTTATTTGTAAAAAAGAGACTCAATTAAAGCTCATGCAAGAGTTTCATGAGAGTCTATGGGTTGGGACACGGGTGTGTAGGCAATCTTCTCCAAGTTGAAAGAAAAATATTGATGGAAGTGTATGTATAAAGATGTATCTCAATTCGTAGAGTCGTGTGTAACTTTTCAAATGTATTCAAATGTCCGACATCGTGATGGATTGCATACCTACATATCCACTAGACACGCACTATAGATGGGTTGTGGATCTAGTCACAATGCCTTTTCAAAATCTAGCAGATGAGATACTTAGTTCTTGCATGAGAGGACCTAACTAACCAAGTTGAAGGGCAAGCATTAAGAGCTAAAACCACAGAAGTTGTATGAAAATTCCTTCTTGATGAGGTGATTTGCCGTTATGGTTGTGTGGGAAATATCACTACAGATAGAGGTGAGCTGGATGTCGCAGAAGCAAGGGAGTTCTTTTCCATATTAAGAATCAAGCTTTCTCTTACTATAGCTTACAACCCTGAAGGTCATGGAAAGAGTGAAAGAGGGCATCCTCCTATCATCAAATCTTTGGCCAAGGCTTGCGAAGGAAGAGTTGGTGAGTGGCCAAAACTATTGGCATATGCTTTATGGGCTTATCGTATAACATATAGCTCAGTAACTGGCTATATGTCTGCGGAGCTAATGTATGGTTAAAAGCCAGTGATGCCAATTGAAGATACAATTCCCACATGGCATGTACTACCTTGGCAAGAGGGGCTTAGCATGAAATATCTCCTTGCATTGCGCATAAGGAAACTAGAAAGAAGACCTGGACACATTGAGACTGCAAAAGAACAAATCAAAAATGCAAGGTTGAAAAACAAGGACTACTAAGTGACATCGGCTCAGGATCAAAACAATTGACAAAGGTGACTGGGTTTTAGTGTATAATAGTAGCCTTGATAACCAACACACAATCATGCATAAGTTCTCAAAAAGATGGTTTAAACCATACGTTGTAAAATTTATGCATGAAAATTCTACTTACAGCTTGTCTGAACTTGGTACATAAGTAAATATTCCCATTGCATGAATAAGGATCAAAGTGTTAAGGGAAGAGAAGATAGTGATCCAGAAGATATTGAGGAGGAGGAAGAGCAAAAAACAGGTGAAGATCAAGGTTAAGATGAAGCGTTGGAAGCTATCAATGAAGATGAAATCATGGAAGACTTACAAGAGGATTGATCTTACAAAGATCAAATGTGGCATATATCAAAGGATTTGCAGGTTTAGAGGGGGTGGATGTCGTGTTGTGACATGTACATAGTGGGAAAGAATGCTACAAGATCTATCTTGCAAGATCTATCTTGATTCTTTTTAGATACATAAGTATATTTCTTATAATGTATATATACATATATAAGTATAATAATAAGGTTTCTATCTCATCATATTATTTATCGCAAGGGTAACATATTCTTACTTTACCATTAGAAAGTATTATGAGAAAAAACGTCAATAGGGAAAAGCACCTTTTGAGGTAATAGAGGGAAGATCAAAAAGTCCCTTGCTACTTAAGGTACGCAGGAAGATCTTCGCTCTGCAAATGAGTATAGCAGAGACCTACAAGAATATTTCCAAAAGATTAAGGATGCTATCTCTATCTCACAGCAAAGGCAAAAGGATGTTGATGACAAGCACAGAAAAGCCCAAGCCTTTAAAGAAAATTATTGGGTCTTACTTAAATTTCCCAAGGTTCGATTAAGGCACACGACTGGCAAGAATCCTACGGGACACCAAAAGTACTATGCTAAGTTAGCAAAAAGGTACTATGGTCCCTTCCAGATTCTTAGGCCAATCAATGAGATGGCCTATCAACTCAAGTTGCTCAGCCATTGGCTCATACACAATGCTTTCCATGTGAGCCTACTAAAGCCTTACAAAGGAGAGCAACCACAAGAACCAACTATTGAAGACCCACCGAAAATCGAGGACCAAGAAGAGGTGTTGTAGCCCGAGTCCATCCTTCGACATAAAGGCAAGGTATTAAGAGGCAGTAAGACTATCTGATGACATCTTATTAAGTTTAAGAATTATCCTTTTAAAAATACTAGATGAATGTAGGGCATCGATTAAAGGATAACCTAAACCTTCTCAATGCTTACAATGCTTCTCTAGAGTAAGCAAATGTAAAAATGTTAAAAATGAGCAAAGTTTTTGTCTTATAGGACTCTCTTTTTCTTTATTGTTCACAAAAATGAATTAGTATGCATGATTAGATCAATTTTGTGGAGACGAAGTCTCCCAAACACTAAGTAGAGCTTGTCACTCTACTATGGAAGATTGATAGGACTAATGTGCAAACATGCTTGCGGCAGCTTAGTCTCTCAAAGCGCCAAATGGACTAGTCATCCATTCTGGAACGATGTCGTAGGGTAACATAGGGATCCTCTACCCACGAGGAAAAGGACTAATGAATATGCTTTATCTTCTCTACCCCATAGTCGAGGACGACTATGATTTTAAGAGAGAGGTAATGTCACAATAACTTATCTAATTCTCCTAAATGATTTTCTCATGTTAAACTGATAATTTAATATGGGGAAGTGCCAGGGGAGAAAAAGCTATAATATTGGTTAAGCTGGCAAACCGGCCACAGTAGGGATCCAAACGAGGAAAAATAGGGATCCAAAGGAGGAGGCATCTGCAAAAGAGCAAGGTGCAACAATGGGCTTAAAAGACCCTAAGGTTCAGCCCATTAAGACTTCCAAAATGCTAAGGTTCCAAAATTCAAAGGTTGTGTCCAAAGGTCAAAAGCCTAGGAAAATTGGATGCTTTGTGTGTGCTCAAAAAGTCTTCATGCATCCCTACATAGGAGGGGGCGAGCCCTAGAAGTAGGAGATGAAAGAGAAACTCTCTCTCACACACACACAAGCTCCCTTTACATAAAGCGAATGAGGGACACATGTCAGCTCCCTAGCCCAGATGCCCACAAGGTGTACTAAAATCCTATTGGATGGCCTTAGAGGTGGACCAATGAGAATTAGGCTAGAGTAAATCTAGTTTAATTAATTTAAAAACACTTAATAAAATAACCTGTAAGAATTAAGCTCTCTAGAAGAATATTGGACAGTCTCCCAAGGGGTCCGATGAGCATTCAGCAGCCCAATGGCTTGCCTGATTCCTATTGGCCATGAGAAAAAGGGGTCCAATGAGAGTCTAGTTGCATTTATTAATTACCTAAATATCTCACAAAAGGGGAAAGGGGAACACATGTCAGAAGGCTATCACTTATGCTTCTTAATACTCATTGTCTAAGCCTAGAAAGGGCCAATAGGGTTGCAGCATGAGCAAATAGCAAGAGGGGTCGACCAAGAGAGAGAGGGGGCTGATTTTCTCAAGGCATTATCCACACAAACTCATGTGTCAAGCAAGAAGATACTCTCTCTCCTTCTCAAGCTTTAATGGAAAGCTTATCACCTACTCCAAGCTTGTGACAAGGAAGGCCTACACCAACAACTCTTGGCTTTGTGATGCAAATCCAACCAAGAGCCAAGCTTCGATGCATGCTGATCTCCTCTACCATGCTAATTACTAAGCTAAGCTATGCTAATATGAGTGATTATGTGAGGAGATGTACATCTTTCTCGTAAGAATACTCCTTCTTCCTCTCAATCTACTCTCATACCCCGAGCTCTCACCATCTTTGACGGTGTGTGAGGTCTTGGGTCTGAGACCGTGAGGGAATTGATGTTGTGTTTAATAAGTGTTTTGCCTAGTGCTTGAAGTTTCCATTTTCATTGCACTAGCGAGTATTGAAGGTTCCAATCCAAATTGAAAAAAGTATATAAAATGGGATTCGTAGGTAACGAGCTGAATTTTTTGTCCCTATTTTTATTTATTTATTTGGAGCCACGGTTGAGAAGATATGATCAAAATTGTGGACCCCAATCTGTCCACATCATGCAGGGGCATCCCATTTCAAACTTTTTCAGTTCATGTTCACACTGGCTCTTCTCTTTCTTGTGTAACCCTTGGGGGTTCCCTTCACCTATAAAAGGGGACCTCTTCTTTCTTGTAAACCATTCATGATATAAATTCATGAGAGTAGTAATGTTTAATTGTACTTAGCCATAAACATAAGCCTAAGCCTACACTTGCTCTTAGAGGAAGACTAGCCATTCTTGTAAGTTATCCTTGAAAGATAAGCTCTAATCAAAGAAGGACTTGAACTTGGGGCATCAATCAAAGCTTGAAGTCTTCCCTCTTCTTCTCTCT
This sequence comes from Adiantum capillus-veneris, assembly GCF_014529385.1. NCBI lineage: Eukaryota > Viridiplantae > Streptophyta > Polypodiopsida > Polypodiales > Pteridaceae > Adiantum > Adiantum capillus-veneris. The sequence continues at coordinate 98,127,653 of NC_140960.1, read as the reverse complement.
CCACATTAAAAATGGTGAATAACTCCCAAAGGGTTTCTCAAGTAAGATGTGTTCTACATTGAAATTTTGTTAATTTCTTGTTGTTTTCTTTTCATCTCTAATCCAACATATATCTTACGGCCTACAAGCAAGAATAGGGCTTGGGAGGGAAACTTTTCTTCTCTTCATTTCTCTCATATCTATATTTTTCACATACTAGAGTTACCCTAGATGAATAATCCACATGATGTGAATTTCTATCGCTTCCACTCTGTGCCATCTATTGCAATTAACGTATGGATTATCTGTAAAATACACTTTCAACAACGTACGTACAGTGTTTCTCTTTGGCCCAGAAAGGATCAATGAAAAACTTCTTTCACAGGATCCCATCATACTACCCCTTATAGACTATAACTTTTCTTTTGACGTAAGTGTAGTTATCTTGCTATGAACCAAAAGGATTTGTACACACAATTAATCCCAATCATTAGACAAAACATATATATTATGGTAAGCACAAAACTACAATTCCAAAGAACAATTCGTAGCCTGTTTGGTCGGAAAAGATTGAACGCCATTAACTCATCTATTAACCCGTTCATATTACCCATGATATGATATGACCATATCCTTGATGTTTTCATCTTTGTGTTGTTTTGATATTCTCTTTTGTATTCATGTGAGAGTGCAAGAGAGAAAGAGTGGGGCTTCTTTGATTGCACTTCCTTCCAAACCCTTGACTTCATGGCATTTATGGTTTAACTCCTTCATATAGTATTTGGAGTTCTCTCACAAACTCTCACAGCCAAAAGCCCGGTGCTTTCCTGGAAAGACTGTAAATTTATCGACAACGAGAGACATGGATATCGCCTAAACAGCCTCTTCTATCAAAGATGTTGTGCTATAGAGATTATTTCATGAGTATCATTGATGGTGGTTTTATAGAGAGACCCATATACATGAAGCACTTCTTATGACATGGCTTGCGAGTAGCTATTGGTCAGCTCACAGTCTCACCACATCAACTGGAGATCGAGACTGATAGAGCAACACGGATCCCTAGAGAGGAGAGGATATATGAATTGTGTAGAGAGGAGGTGGAGAGAAGGTTCATTATGTATGCAGTGTAGATCATATACAATTGTCAAAGAGAGGATATCCCACCTTCTGTAGAGAGCAACATTCTCTTCGTTCACTATTTGATTCTACATACCAACATATACAAGGGAGATTTATTCTAATCATATAGTGTCATAGAGAGATATCATTACAGCCTAGACAGCTCCAAGGAGAGGCCGCAAGAAACAAATTACCACATTTTTCTAGAGATCTACTCCCCTCATGGCCCCTACACATAATAGAGTCATTCTCTAGAGAGAGGAGACACTTAGAGCTCGCAGGTGATAGAGGGTGCCTAGTTTTTGAACACCATGTCCCTACCAGAGAGACATGACAAAGATCAGAGATCCAGCTCCACAAAGAGGCTATGGAGAGACTCACTTGATTCAAAGTAGATCCCTATATTTTCTTCAAGGAGCTGCCGATACCTTCTTGATTGATGTATATTATTTTATATCTCAAGACGATACACGATGGAGCTAGCTAGACCACATATCATGATTGTATATCCGATGCATATAGCTTTGCATTTTAAGCCCCTAGCAGTAGAGCTCCATCTTCCCCTATTCCCACTCATTGTACATTTATTTTCAATGCTAGTATCGGTTGATTACTTGGCTATAGCTTTATAGTTCAATTCTTTTCATTTTGATGGAATGATAGAGGATACCCTACACACACACTGACCTCTTTTATAGGTCGAATTTAGCCTTTTGAACGATGTTTATAAAATCTTTCTTTCTTTCTTTCTTTCATAATGAAGAGCTTCAATAGGTTGTGGTTTACATTGAGAAGAGAATGCGGAAACCAAGGTACTTGATAGTTTGAGGAGGAAAGTGAGGTTTCAAACCTTTGCTACAAGAGGCATTTGGAACGAAAAAGTGATTTTGCAAAAGGAGATGCATATTACATTGTTGGAGTTCATGGAGCAGAGTTGTTGAAATTCCTCAAGATCTCTACACACACACACACACACACCTTGCAATCTCTCTCTTTTCAGTATACATATACATCTCCTCAATCTACATACACACATGCACATAAGCATAGCCTAGTTTGTGAAAGCTTGTAAGAGCAAGAGATAGACAAAATTGTGATACATAACATAGGACACGAGAAGGAGAGAGAATCTTGCAAATAAATTGTCTTAAGTCTTAGTCCCCAAACTCCATGGCACACTCTTTGGAGTTGGGTTTTTCATATTTTATTTCAAAAAATTAGAGGCCCTTTTTTTACACTTGAATTTTTTTGTGGTTCTCACCACTTTTTGCATGTACGGCAATGGGGTTGGTTCTCTCCACCTATGTACAACTTAAGCTTTACAAACTTTAAGAATATATAAAAACACTTGTGATAAAATAAATGATCCTGAGATTTTATTGGTTTTATTGTTAGACTCCTTCTCCCCATCTTTCAATGTTCCATTGTATACAACATCAACTCACCATTAAATTAAAAAGATAGCAACAATAATTAACCATTGCACGCTCAGTTATTACAATTGTAATGCTACTACATACAATAGAAGGGTATTCAATATCGTAACATTCCTCCCACCAAGGTTAGCAACTTTCCTCAGTTGCTCAATAAAGAATCAACTAGACCATGAGTGATGGCCCTTAAAAGGTCAAAAGATATTGGTTGTAAATCGTGCCAATTTATGTTGTGGGGGCCTCATGATCAATCAACCATTCATGTGGAAATGACTTTCTCTTCTAGTTTGCAAGTGAAGATAGATCATCCTAAACAGGATGTGGTGGAGGAAGGGGTCCTCCAGAAGGTCTTAAGAGACTTATGTGGAAAACATTGTGTGTGATGGTAATTCTAAACAAATGAAACATCATTAATGACAACATTTACTTTGAGAACACCATAAAAATGTGGATACCCCACAAAAACATAGGTGTTACCACTTTTAATCCTTTGTTTCCCCATTTCAAGCATGACATAATCACCTTTCTTAAACACAAGTGGCTTGCAATGCTTATCGACCAACGTTATATAAGCACCTACGCAAAAAAGAGCTCAAACTACAAATGACAATAAAGTAGCTCTAAATGATAAATAATACAATAATTGCTATAGTTAGATAGTAAAATTTTATGAAGAGGAGATGATTAGATACTATAAAAATAATTGAACATGCAAAAAGGTAGAAAGAGAAAGTGTTACTAGGTTTAACAAAGGACAATTGAAAGAGAACTTTTCAGTGGAAAACGAAAGAGAAAGAAGTGAAATTCCTTGAAGATGCAACACTTATACCTAGGTGGCATGCCAAAAAGATGCGGTAAGCTCAGCAAAAGTCCCCTCCTCAAATGACCCACCCAATGAGGAATCATTCCCAAGTATTCAAATACAAGAGCCTTTTACAATAAAGAATACACCAAATGCATAGAAATCAATTTATAAAATACAAAAGGAAAAGCCCTTGCAACATGAACCTAGGACAAGAATAGTGTCTCAAATTACAATCCTACTGCTTAAGAGCTGAATAATAATAGCTCTAAAAGTTCCTCTTTGAAAGCATAGAAACAAATTTGGATGGTAAGGAAAATGATTTTTCACCAACAGTGACCTAAGTGTCCCTTTCTTTATGAGACAAACCAAGCCAACTCAACCCACAAACTGTGGTGTTGAGGAAGTACAACCCTTCCCATTGCACTATTCAGAATCCCATGTCAGCACTCTCTCTCTCTCTCTCTCTCTCTCTCTCTCTCTCTCTCTCTCTCATACACACATACAAAATAGTAAATTCTTTTGGTTTGGATGAGTCTTGGTGGCAAGAGCACTACCACATAAACCGGACGAGTTTCAAAAGAGCATTGAAACCGCAAAATTTAGAACACACACCCATAAAGGCTCATATAAGTCAACTTCTTCAACAACCTACCTTTACCTACACCAATGCTATTTTTAAAAAAAAACCAGTTCTTTGGTGCTTATTTTTTAAGGTCAAACTACTGAGACAACCAAGATTGGTGCTAAATCTAAGGTATTCACCTAGATTTATAATGAAAATCCCCAATATTTCACTTTTACTATTAAGGCCCAAGGAAATCACAACCAGAATTTTTCACTTTCAAACAGGAAATTTACATGACAAACCAGGATATGTAAGCATTGCGGGTCCAGAACCAGCACATTTAGTGTATTTTAATCCAGCTAAAATTAATCATTAATCCATACCAAATCAACGCCAACAAAGTGCCAGCCATTCTTCCCCAACTGACATAATATTTTTCCGGAAAAAAGCAAACTGGATGCCGAACTTGCAATTCAAACAAAGAAACATAAATTTGAACAGAAGTGAACTATGGGACAAACAGTAATCAAGTTACTAATAGCCACTTATAACATTGAAACACCCTGCTTCGGGGAACTGGCTACTTGTGAATTGATCCATACTAGAAGTTAATGATCTGAAAATGGGCAGGGTTTGTCCAAGAGGCCATGTGCACATGTAGTTACATCGAACGTATGCATATACCTTCATAAGTTCAGAATAGTCTGAACTCACGAATTATAAGAGGGAATAAAGCACTCATAAAACTATAAAAGCAAGGGACACACGAAAAGAAAAGAAAAACAAAAACAAACAAACTAACTAACTAAATCACTTTGATTGCTTCGAAACAAAACTAGATAAAACAAAACATTATTAACTTAAAAATGTTTTCAGAAAAGGTATGTGTAAAATAAGTTGACGCAACTTACTTGGCTTAAAACAAGTACTCAACTTTAAGCAAAAAAAGGATAAGACATCTTAAAAACTTAATCCTAGAAATCAAACTTCACACAACAACCTATAAGACATCGAACGTATGCATTCTAATGAAGAAAGATCTTGCGATTTGTTTAATAATGAAAGACTTAAAAGGATCAGAAGATTAAACTCAACATCCACAAACTGCCAAATTGTACTTGAAGTTGGTACCAACAGAGATTTGCTTCTTGCGAGTGCTGAGGGTCACAAATCTATAACACTGCAAAGTGGACAAAACACTGCAAAAGACGAGAAAAGAAAAAACAGTTCATCAAAATTTTCAATCAAACAGATCCTACAGACACAACAAAAACGAGAAACAAACAGTATTGAGCTTCTTCTTTCTTTTACTCTAAAAGGTTCATACAACTGCCGTTCGTGAAATGACATATGACTGCATACACATGCTTGGAAGTCTCACATACCAGCAAGCTGACCAAAAGCTTGAGTTTACAACAGCAATGGAAAGTTGGACATCCTGCTCTGACATGCCAGCCAAAGTTGCAACAATGCAACCAAAAGACCAGGCACACAGACTTGCAAGCTTCGACAACAAAAACTGAACCACCCATTGCAGGAATCATTTAGGCCAAAAGAAGTCAACGAATAGTCGCTACTCAGAAAGACAGGAAAAGATAACTTCAAACACCCAAACAGCTATACAAGATCGACGAGAAATCCACAACGTAGCACACTGATGGAGCTGAAAGGTGTTAAACCAACCGCCTATTTAATTACCCAACCATATTGGAGGGGATGGTGTGTATATCAAACCCGAAGTCAAAACACAACAAGGTTAAAGCTCCCATTGGCATTTTAAGACCAAAAACTGAAAGGAAAGTCAGATGAGACCCTTAAATGAAGGGACCCATTAACAAACTAAGAAAAGACATTCAAAAATTCGAACACCTTTCTCCCTTCTCCTCCGTGGCATGTTTTAACATGCCAAAAAATGATGCAGGTGGTAAAAACTCAAAAACGAAGCAATGCCAGACTACAACCTTGATGAAGCAAAGAACCACTGCTTAACAAAGACAGACAAATCAATCTGATCATGGGCAAAAACACATATTTGTGACCCTAAATAATATGTAAGTACCTATGAAGCCAGAAACAACAAGAGGCTACCAAAACATTTTCTTCCAGTTAGTCGATTCCAATTGACTTGCAACCAATAATGAGTTTTCACCCAGAATCCAAAGGAAGTCTTGCCAAACAGCCCAAGGTATTGCATCATTCTTGAGACAGTAGGCATGTCGAAGTTGTCTGTGGTCAATACACATTACAATACTTATCACTCATTCGAATTGCCAGTTTACTATCCCAATACTACCCATTTTTAGCCGAATCAATAGGCTCCACATAAAGTTCATCGTCCCCCACTACATGCATAGAAAAGGCAAACCTGAATGAGAAACAATGCATAGACCACTAACATCCAAACTTAAATGTACCACTGATGTGAAGAGTAGGGAAGCATACCGACTATCTTAGCCATGTCTTGCAACGATGAGCTCATCGGCATAATCCATCTCCTTGTTCAGGAAAAGTGGCAATTCATCATTGTCGCTAATGCTGAAATTCTGGCCAATGGCTTTCAGAAATTGATAGACTTCATACATTGTAGGACGATCCTTTGGGCCTGGAAGAACACACGCACACCCAACTCTTAAAAACTGATTTAACTCGTTGTCATGACCTCTTCCTGTAAGTGACATGTCAATGGCCTCCTCTAGACACCCATTCTTTGAAAGAAAAGCAACCCATTCTGCTAGGTTCCCTTTGAACTCAGCTTCTGCACACACATCCGTTGCTCTCTGACCAGTTACAAGTTCAAGCAACACTACCCCAAAGCTGTAGACATCTCCTTTCACAGTGGCAACCAAGGTTCTGCTATACTCAGGAGCTACATAGCCAAGATCACCGAAGTCACCATTTACAAAAGTGCTAACATGGGTGTCTACAGGATCCATAAGGCGGGCAAGGCCAAAATCCGTGATCCTTGATTCATATTCATCATCCAGAAGTATGCTTTCACTGCTGATGTTGCGATGGATTATTCGCGGATTGCAACTATGATGCAGCCATGCAAAGCCGCGAGCAGCTCCTAAGCCTATCCTGAGCCGAGTAGTCCAATCTGGTTTGTTTTTCTCAGGCATTTCATGAAGGCAATCTTTCAAGCTTCCATTAACCATGTGCTTGTACACCAGCAATTTCTCAGATCCGGCACAGCAATAGCCGAGTAAGGGAACAAGATTCCTATGCCTCAGCTTCCCCAATATATCCATCTCCGAGGCAAACTGCTTGTCCGTCTGTGAAGATGGACGTAACCGCTTGACTGCCAACATGGAGCCATCTGGCAGAAAGGCCTTGTAGATGGTGCCCGTCCGACCAGATCCAATAATATTTTCTCTGTTGAAATCACCTGTGGCAGCCATGAGATCGGCTAGCTTTAGCTTCTTCAGAGGCTTCTCAAAGAGAGACACTGATACTGATCGTGGCGCTCGGATGCACTTTGCCCACTTGTTCTCATCTCTCAAAAGAGCTCTTTCCTTCTTCCTGGCACGCAAGAGCACCCACCAGAACCCAAATGCAGCAAGAAAAGCGACAACTGCAGCAGAGGCAACAGCAGCACCCACAATCAAACCAACATTATTAGGGCCTGAAGCACATTGTTTATTGAGAGGGGGACCGCAGAGTCCAGGATTGTTGCCGAAGGCTGATGGAGGCTGGGTGGAAAAGCTGGATGGGATGACTCCACTTAGCTTGTTGTAGGATACGTCCAGCTCACGCAATCTAGGGAGGATGCCGATCCCACCAGGAAGGTAACCTGAGAATTGATTATGCTGCAGATGCAGAGTGTTGAGGTATAAGCAATCCTGTAGATTGTTAGGTATAAAGCCTGTGAAGCCATTCTTTGACAAATCCAGCACTGTTGTGTAAGGCAATTGGCTGCAGATATTATCAGGGATGGGCCCACTAAACCCATTTTGCGACAGATCAAGGGTTTGCATGGAGGCACATTTCTGAAGCCCAGAGGGAAAGCTCCCAGATAGCCCTGCTTGTGGCAGCTTGAGCGCCAGCACTCTGTTCTCCTGGGGATTCCAACAGGTGACGCCAGCAAAGTTGCATACATACCCTCTGGAAACGTTGCCGAAATTCCAGGTAGCTAGAGAGTTGTTGGTGTCTGTGACAGACTCTTTGAATGCCTTGAGACATTCTGTATCATCTTCACACAGCACCTGCAAGTAGGGAAGAAGCAAGAGGGCGTAGAGGAGCACTCTACGCGTGCACTTGTCCATAGTGGATAGTGCACGCCAATACACGCCCGTCCCGAGATCACGGCAATGCTGGTCCAAGATCACGGCACCACGATTTGGCGACTTCTCTGCTGCTGGCTCTCTGCAAGATCCTCACCTAACATTCCCTCCATTGTGCTCCGAAGACTACCCCATGGAGAAGCTTCTTTCTACACAAAAGGGAAACTTTTGGGCTGCGAATCGCGATCTGGTTGAGTACGCGTCAAAATGCAGCTACATTTTGTCACATACGCCACACACATACCAAGAGGGGCAATGTACCTTGCAGATTAAGGGGTTTACGCCATGGCCAGGAGCTTAGTTGAGTGCAGAAGCGATGAAAGTCAAATTCAAGGTTGGCAGAGCCTAGTGGCGCACTGTAGTCTGTGCCCCGTGTGTGTGTGTGTGTGCGTGTGTGTGTGTGTGTGTGTGTGTGTGTGTGAGAGAGAGAGAGAGAGAGAGAGGAGGAAAGAGCTCCACACCGCTTTTCGTCCGGTCATTTGGTCCGACTGCCAAATGGAGCTCACAAGTTGCAATGCATTTGAGAATTGGTGACACCAGTGACCAGTTCTTCCTTATGGAGTAAGTGTGGAGCGGGAGCAACTCAAAGCCTACTTGGAAAGATTTTGAGAGTTTCCAAAAGCACTTTTTACGAAGCAGGCACGGGAACTAGTGGCTCTACTCTGGATATATTTATTCATTAGTAAGATTCCTCCAACCAATGACTAGTGAACCTTACTACTTTTCGCCTATATTTATCAGAGATTTCCCTCACTAAAAAGTCACTTGAAGGTTTTGAACTCATTTCGTCAACACTTTCAAGCGATGGCCTAAACTAGCAAACAGACAATTGGTTGGTGAAATCTGTTTAGTTATCATTTGTAATATAAAAAAAATGCGCTCCACAACGACCCTACCACGACTCCCCAAGCCCTTCTCCGCTCGTTCTGTCCCGTCACTCCCGTGGCTTCCTCTCAAGATCTGCCCACCTATTCACTGCTAACACGCATAGCTTCCACCCCTCGCACGCCTGCTTGTGCTCGTATCCTGCGCTAGCTGCCCCCTTACTCCCCCAGTCTCACAGTTTGTTTCCATTTCCTAGAGCTGCGAGCTCCCCTACGCGCGGTCGTCTCCTCACATCTCCCCCCCTTCCTCCTCCTCCTCCTCCTCCTCCTCTCTTTCTCTCCTCTGTGCGTTGCAGTCGGGACCTCCACTCTCGCTTTTTTTGCATCTTCTTTTTCTACAATTGGGTACCCCCTACTACTTGAATTGAGAGCTCTTCTAATTGAGGTTATGAGTATGGAAAGTGTTTTAGAGTACTTGATGAAGATGCATCAAAACCCCTCACATTGACTTTATACATTTGCATGGGAAGCAAGCAAAAGAGTTCAAAAGACACATAAAAGCAAGATCTTGAGCACCGGTTGGATGCAAGAAATAAAGAAGTGGTTTGGGAGATGGGATTCATTTCACTTGCTACATGATGCCTCAATAGACTCCAAAGTGAATGAACATTTTCTATAACACCACTGTATTATGGCTTGGGAGGAATCTAGTGGGTCACACATTATCCATATTGCCCCAAACTAAAAAATCATGTTCTTCATCAAAAGAGGAAATTGTACTCACCCGAATATTCTTAATCCTACCGATTGTCAGGTGATACACACTAGCGTAGCCATAAGGCTTTGCTCCCACTTACCTTGATGTTAAACGGGGCATTGGGGCAATGGAGAAGAGCCCCAATGACTACACACTATGCTCACTCCAAGTTTGAGAGTCTTATCACACACTACTAGAGTGCTGAAATTTTACTCACATTCACACTTGCTTCCCTCACATATTCAAGCATGACTTAGATCTACATACTTTCCTCACCTAGCCACAATGTGGGCTCTCCATTGTGATATTCTCATCACCATGATCCTTAAGCATTGAGGTCAATTATTAGCACCACACATATTACATCACATGTATATTTGGTCCCACACACCATATTTGACCTTTAATGACAATAAGTAAAATTCTATCTATTTATCTATCTCTCACACATGCATGTAGTACATTGATTAGAGTGCAAAAGTGGTGTATGTGGAGTGTGAGGGAGAAGAAATGGGAGACACACTGTGTAGGTAGATATGTGTACCACGATGATAGAGAGCTCCTTATTCTTCTATCTACTAAAGCATAAGATGTGTGTACACATAATGGGCGGTTAGACACATCTGGGTGGGAGAAGCGGGTTGCCAAATTCAATCAAAGCATACCAAACAAGAAGATATAGGAGGGTGACTTAGCGATGAAATATGAGAGCTACCTTGACTTCACATTCCAAAAGAAGTTCAAGAAGAAGTGGACAGGTTCATATAAGGTGCATAAAGCTTATCCTAATGGGATATATTAGTCGGTGCATGAAATTGGCAAACTTCTTAGACACAATGTGAATGGTGTGCATCTTAAGTTGTACTTTGAGAGAGGGTTAGTGCATGATGTGCATCAAATTGTGGCCAAGGAGGTTGGGCAATCCACCTTGTTAGAAATAGGGTTGCAGGGAAAAACACACAACTTGGAGAAGATGAAGAAGCTCTAGGCACACAACAGAGAGTATATTGCTTAGTGCACAATGGAAAGATAAGTGAGCCCTAGAGTGAAGTGCATATATACAATGCACGGGGGAAAAAACCTCCTAGTGAGGGAAAAAATACCCTCTTCCTAGCCTCCAACTGATGCATACCACATTCATGCCACTTGTGATTGTCCTTATGGTTGGTTTTCACAAGCATAACCTTTGTTTTGGATTCATTCATAAATCAGTCCCCCTATAAAAGAAAACATTTGCAAAGACAACCATAAGCTTTGTGCATTCTCTTAAGTATGTGCTAGAAGCACTACATCATCTACATACAAGAAAAGCATGACTACCACATTGTAAATAGTAACCTCTTCAATGCCTTCTTGTTGCGTAAGGTCAAATTGTGGGATTGACTTTCCATCTTCTTCTCTTTTTTTGAATTAGTTCCATGTATGCATGCAAATGACTTTGATAATTATTTTTGTCCTTAGTTGCATCTAGATTTATCAAGGAATTTTAAGCATCTTAACACCCTTTATCAAACCACCTCTTGCATGATCTATCTTTATTGACACCTTTGAAATGTTTGGTGTCATAATAATCAATATCTAATTCTCCTAAATGATTTTCTCATATTAAACTGATCATTTAATGTGGGGAAGTGCCAAGGGAGAAAAAGCTAGAATATTGGTTAAGTTAGCAGACCGGCCACAGTAGGGATCCAAAGGAGGGAAAATAGGGATCCAAAGGGGGGGCCATCTGCAGAAGAGCCATGTGAAACAACGGGCTAAAAAAAACCCTAAGGTTTAGCCCATTAAGACTTCCAAAATGCTAAGGTTCCAAAATTCAAAGGTTGTGTCCAAAGGTCAATCTTAGGGAAAATTGGATGCTTAGTGTGTGTGTGCCCAAAAAGTCTTTCTGCATCCCTACATGGGAGGGGGCGAGCCCCAAAGCTAGGGGATGAGAGAGAAAACCACACACACACACACAGGCTCCCTTTACACAAAGGGAATGAGGGACACATGTCAGCTCCCTAGGCCAGATGCCCACAAGGTGTGCCCAATTCCTATTGGAAGACCCTTGAAGTGGACCAATGAGAATTAAGCTAGAGTAAATCTAGTTTAATTAATTTAAAAACATTTAATAAAAGAAACCAATAAGAATTAAGTGTCCTAGAAGACTATTGGGCAGTCTCCCAAGGGGTCCAATGAGCATTCAGAAGCCCCATGGCTTGCCTGATTCCTATTGGCCAGGAGGCAAAGGGGTCCAATGAGAGTTTAGTTTAATTATTTAATTATCTAAAGCTCTCACAAAAGGGGAAAGGGGGACACATGTCAGAAGGCTATCACTTATGCTGCTTAATTCCTATTGGCTTGACCTGGGGAGGTCCAATGAGGAAAAAGCCAGCCTAACTTAGCAGCTAGGGCTCGCCCAAGAGAGAGGGGGGCTGATTTTTGCTTGGCATTCACTCTCACACTCTCACACTTGACCATGTGTGAAGGGAAAACACTCTATCTCCTCCCAAGCTTTAATGGAGAGCTCATCACCTACTCCAAGCTTGTGAGATAGAAGCCTACATCAACACTCTCTTGGCATGTGGATGCAAATCCAACCAAGAGCCAAGCTTCAATGCATGCTCATCTTCTCTACCAAGCTAATTACTAAGCTAAGCTATGCTAATATGAGTGATTATGTGAGGAGATGTACTTCTTTCTCGTAAGATACTTCTTTTTCCTCTCAATCTACTCTCATACCCTGCTAGCTCTCACCATCTTTGAAGGTGTGTGAGGTCTTGGGTCTGAGAACGGGGATAATTCAAGTTGTGTTTGATTAAGTGTTTTGCTTGGTGTATGAAGCTTCCATCTTCATTGCACTAGCTAGTCTTGAAGGAACACAAAGAATTGTATTGTACAATGTCTCTCTTGATGGGAGAAACCATAATACAAAGCCTTTTGGAGGGGGGACCGGCTCCATGCAAATCCGGTCCTCAACTGTTGTCAATAGTTTAATTGCTCTCTCTTTTGAAAGTATTGTCGATGCTATCTAACTAGGTGTTATGCTTTTTGTTGCTCTCTCCACCCAAGCACTCTTGTAATTCTCATTAGGAATCTATTCTAATGAAATGCCCACTATGTTCATGCTAATTTCCGCTACAAATAAGATTTTAGGCCATTAAATGTTACATTGGTATCAGAGCTCAAGGTTTCTCTTTTCTTGCTCAAGAAGGGAGGTCCTCAAGCTAGCTACAAATGGTTGGTATTATTAATTGCCTGTGAGTAAGTAGAATAGGGATTTTTCAGCCTTGCAGTGCGCCTGCCTTTGTGCAGTTAACGGGGCATCACCGTCGAGAGCTATGGTCTTAATAGTGGAGTCCTACGGGGCTTGCCTACGGCTTAACCACTATTGAGCTATTAGAAGCTTGACAGGAGCCGGTGCTGTTTTGGTGTCGAAAGACCCTCTCTTCTATTCCTTGCAATTAATGGTATTCGAGCCGCGGGTACAGTAGCTTGAGTGCTTTTTCTAAAGGGGTAAAGAGGAGTAGCAACTAGGGCTTGAAGTGCCAAAGTACACCTAAAAATTGTTAGAATGGCTGACAATATTAAAGAGAGTGAAATTAATGTTGATAACTTTGATTTTGCTCATGAGCAAGCTACTAATGATGCTTCAATGCTTGTTAATTATCTTGTTTCTAGGCTTCAACAAGCCATGGGCAATCCATCTCTCCAAAGTGAAGTGCAACGGCAGCTCCGTGCTCACGGGATTCTCCAAGCTCATCACCATGACGAGAGAACACCTAGGAAGCCTCCTTGTGAGACTACCAAAAGAGGTCTCTCTCCGATTCGGGAAGAAGAAGAGAATCCATATGAAGGGCTCAAGAACTTACTTCTTGATGATGCATCTCCTTCCCAAAGGAGAACTCAAGAGCCTCCACCGAAGGAACGAGAAAGAAGCGAGTCTCCCGCCACCTCGGCGGAGATGGCTCCACGAAGACGGCGGGCTAAACGCTCTCCATCACCACCAAAGCGGAGAAGACCATCACACTCTTCTCCATGCCATAATTCAAAGAGGGATGATAAAAAGCAAGAGAAGAAAAAGGCGAGAAAGAGGACACCCTCTTCTCCATCTTCTTTATCCTCTTCCTCTTATGAAAGCTATGGTGAAGACGACAAAGATCAAGACAAGAAAAAGGCGAGAAAGAGGTCACCCTCTTCTCCACCTTCTTCAAATTCTTCATCTTCTGAAGAAAGTGATGGTGCAACTTTTGAACCATCAAAAAGAAGAGGCCATAGGAAATCCTATGCCGCATGGAAGAGGTCGTCCAAGCTGAAGAAATTCAAAGAGGGAGGGAAGAGCATCTCTTTCCTTACCTATGATGGCACCTTCGGTGCTACAGACAAAGTTTTGGCCTTTATCCAGCAATTCGATGCGGCGTTTGGAGATGAGGGCTTCACGGAGTCCTCTAAGCTACGCCATGTAGCTATGCACTTTCAAAAGTCCGCCAGACAATGGTGGTCTAGCCTACGAGCCAACGGTGAAGCTCCACGAACATGGAAGGCTTTAAGAGCTTCCATTATGAAGCAGTTTTTGGCCACCGATGCCAAAGACAAAGTACTCACCGAATGGCGAAGCTTAAAGCTCTCTCCCAATGAATCCATCCACAAATATGTAGACAAGTTTTGGGACCTACAACTCAAAGCCACTGTCTTCAAAAAGTTGGATTTTGGAGAGCAAAAGCAACAATTTTGTGCGGGCTTACCGAAGAAATGGCGGAGTATGTCAACTCCCAAAGGCCACGTACCATATCGGCGGTAATACACCATACTATGGTGGCCTCGCGAATCAATTTCCAAACGGGGGGTAAAAGAAATAATAAGCCCCCGGAAAACAAAGGTTCCAATGAGCCTAAGGGGAAGGACAATGTCCAAAAGTCTCCTAAGGGCAATTCCAACAAAGCTAAAGAGAAGGGAGTTTACAAAGGAAAGAATAAACTCTCTCCTGAAGAGCTTGAGCGTTATCGTAAAGATAACCGGTGTTTCAAGTGCGGCGAACAAGGGCATGCGTACCGCGCTTGTCCCCAAAAGAACAACCGCCAAGATCCTCCTAGAGCTTCTTTGGTTGAAATCCAAGAGGAGGAGATTCACCAAACTCACCACAAAGGATCTCCTCTATGCCATGCTTGGGGAAAGGTAAGAGAACATGATGCTTTTATTCTCTTTGACCCTGGTTCTACTCACAATTTCATATCTATGGAGTTAGCCACCAAGCTAGGCATACAATCCTACGAGATGGGAGATATCCTACCCGCAGACAGTGCCTTCAAGGGGCAAGAAGCTTCAGTCACTCCCTTAATCGGGAAATTGAGGCTTCATGTCCAAGGCTATGTGGACAAAGAGGATTTCTTTATCTCTCCTCTCAAGCATGAGGATGTAATCCTAGGGGCACCATGGTTTGACCGTTTGGCTGCCCATGTTAAATTTCCTGAAAGGAGAATCTCCTTTAAGTTCAGGGAAAAGGACATGTATATAGATGCTAGGGAGATGGGTAACACCATCCCCATTGTACATACACCAGCTTTCAACAAGTCAATAAAGAGCTCTATTTCCGTGTACATGATTTTTGTTAAAGATTCTCAAAATGAACCTAATGCTTTAGCAAAAGAAAATAAAAGCAACCAAAAGGAATTAGAGTTATCCAATTTTCTCAAGGGGTTTCAAGATGTCTTTATTGACGACATCCCTTGTGAGCTACCTCCTAAACGAGGTAATGACGACCATGCAATTGAACTTCTTCCAGGAAGTTCACCGCCTAACAAACCTCCTTATAGAGTTTCTCAAGCTCAACAAGAGGAGATTATGCGGCAAGTGCATGAGTTAATTGAGAAGGGCATGGTTAGGCCTAGCTCATCTCCATTTTGCTCACCTGTGCTATTAGTGCAAAAGAAAGACGGCACATATCGTATGTGTGTCGACTATAGAGCACTAAATAGGATCACTATCAAGAATAGGTTTCCCGTTCCACGGGTAGAAGACCTATTTGATAAGCTACAAGGATCGACCTACTTCAGTAGGATTGACCTAAAAAGTGGCTATCATCAAATAAGGATAGTTGATCAAGACATTGTAAAGACCGCATTTCGTACTACATTTGGTCTTTACGAATACATTGTCATGCCTTTTGGCTTGACTAATGCACCAGCCACATTTAACCGCTTGATGGAGAAGCTGTTCAGACCTCATCGAACCTTCACTGGAGTGTTCTTTGATGATATTATCATCTACTCTAATTCATTAGAGGAACATAAGCAACACCTCCAGGTAATATTTCAAGTTTTAAGAGAGAATAAACTTTATGTTAATCGAAAGAAAAGTGAATTTTTCTTGCAAGAGATTCAATATTTAGGTCACATTATCTCTCAAGATGGAATCCAAATGGATCCATCCAAGTTAGAGGTAATAAAAGGATGGCCTAAACCAAGGAATCTTCATGAACTAAGAAGCTTTATAGGTATGTGTGCATACTATAGACGCTTCATAGAAAAGTTCTCACAAATTGCGGGACCATTACATGACCTAACAAAGAAAAATGTTAGGTATACGTGGTCTGCTAAGGAGAACAATGCTTTCGAAAAGCTTAAAGAAAAGCTTATCTCTCAACCTGTGCTTACACTACCGGATCTCTCAAAACCATTTGAGGTCCAATGTGATGCTTGTGGTGATTGCCTTGGGGCTGTTTTGCTCCAAGAAGGGCACGCCATAGGCTATGAGAGTCGAAGGCTCGACCCTGTTGAGCAAGCTCTAGGCATATACGAAAAAGAACTCCTTGCAGTTCTACATGCCTTAGACTCATGGAAGCACTATTTATTGGGGACTCCTTTCATTCTGCGAACGGATCACCAAAGTCTTAAGTACTTCATGACGCAGACCAAGCTCTCCGACAAACAAATGAGGTGGGCAAATTTCCTTTCGCAATTTCATTTTCATATTGCTCACATTGCTGGCAAGCATAATCAAGTAGCCGATGCACTCTCAAGACGACCGAGAGTGAATGCGGTTTCCATAGCAACTCACAATGATCTATCTTTAATGATAGATGAGTATGCTATTGATCCCGATTTTAGAGATGTGATTTCAGCCCTTGCTTAGGGAAGAAAGAAGAACCATTTACTTTACAAGATGGTTATCTTCTCTATGGCAATAGACTATGCGTTACTAACTCACTACGTGAGAAAGTAATGTATGAATCTCATGCTCCCCCATATGCGGGGCATAGAGGGATTCAGTCTACCCTAAAGGGAATTGAAACATATTTCTATTGGCCTACCATGAAAGTGAACATACATGAGTATGTTTCCAAATGTGTGGTATGTCAAAAGACAAAATTTGATAGAGGGAAGCAACTTGGATTGCTTCAACCCTTGCCAATCCCTAATTCACCGTGGGAGAGCATATCCATGGATTTTATCTTTGGATTGCCTAAGTCTATCCATGGGAATACGGGAATATGGACGATAGTAGACAGGTTCAGTAAACAAGCTCATTTTATACCTGTCAAAAAGACTATCAAAGCCCATCAAATGGCAACCCTCTTCATTTCACAAATTTTCAAGTACCATGGCTTGCCAATGTCCATAGTGTCGGATAGAGATCCTAGAATGACCAGTAATTTCTGGAAGGGTCTCTTTGAGAATTTAGGAACAAGGCTAAACTTCTCTTCGGCCTATCATCCACAAACTGATGGCCAAAGTGAAATAGCTAACCTAACTATTCTCGATCTACTAAAAGCCTATGTAACGGAAGTAGATCAAAGATCCCAATGGGAGAAGTACTTACCCTTAGTAGAGTATGCTTACAATAACACTGTACATACTTCTACAGGAAAAGCACCTTTCGAGGTAATTGAGGGAAGATCAAAAAGTCCCTTGCTACTTAAGGTACATGGGAAGATCTTCGCTGCAGATGAGTATAGCCGAGACCTACAGGAATCTTTCCAAAAGATTAAGGATGCTATCTCTATCTCACAGCAAAGGCAAAAGGCTGCTGCTGACAAGCACAGAAGAGCCCAAGACTTTAAAGAAAACGATTGGGTCTTGTTAAAGTTTCCCAAGGCTCGCTTAAGGCACACGACGGGCAAGAATCCTACGGGCCACCAAAAGTACTATGCTAAACTAGCAAAAAGGTACTATGGTCCCTTCCAGATTCTTAGGCCAATCAATGAGATGGCCTATCAACTTAAGTTGCCCAATCATTGGCTCATACACAATTCTTTTCATGTGAGCCTCTTAAAGCCTTACAAAGGAGAGCCACCTCAAGAACCAACTATTGAAGACCCACCGGAGATCGAGGACCACGAGGAGGTGCTGCAGCCCGAGTCCATTCTCCGACATGAAGACAAGGTATTAAGAGGCGGTAAGACTATCCGACGATATCTTATTAAGTTTAAGAATTATCCTTTTGAAGATGCTAGATGGATGCAAGGCATACAATTAAAGGATAACCTAAACCTTGTCAATGCTTACAATGCTTCCCAAGAGTAAGCAAATGTACAAAATGTTAAAAAATGAACAAAAATTTTTGTCTTATAAGACTCTCTTTTTCTTATTTGTGCACAAAAATACAGTAGTATGCATGCTTAGATCAAGTTTGTGGAGACGACGTCTCCCAAACACCAAGTAGAGCTTGTCACTCTACTATGGAAGACTGATAGGACTAATGTGCAGACATGCTTGCGGCAGCCTCAGGCTCTCAAGCGCCAAATGGACTAGTCATCCATTATGGAATGATGTCGTAGGGTAACATAGGGATCCTCTACCCGCTAAGAAAAGGACTCATGCATATGCTTTATCTTCTCTACACCATAGTCGAGGACGACTATGATTTCAAGAGAGAGGTAATGTCATAATAATCAATATCTAATTCTCCTAAATGATTTTCTCATATTAAACTGATCATTTAATGTGGGGAAGTGCCAAGGGAGAAAAAGCTAGAATATTGGTTAAGTTAGCAGACCGGCCACAGTAGGGATCCAAAGGAGGGAAAATAGGGATCCAAAGGGGGGGCCATCTGCAGAAGAGCCATGTGAAACAACGGGCTAAAAAACCCTAAGGTTAGCCCATTAAGACTTCCAAAATGCTAAGGTTCCAAAATTCAAAGGTTGTGTCCAAAGGTCAATCTTAGGGAAAATTGGATGCTTAGTGTGTGTGTGCCCAAAAAGTCTTTCTGCATCCCTACATGGAGGGGGCGAGCCCCAAAGCTAGGGGATGAGAGAGAAAACCACACACACACACACAGGCTCCCTTTACACAAAGGGAATGAGGGACACATGTCAGCTCCCTAGGCCAGATGCCCACAAGGTGTGCCCAATTCCTATTGGAAGACCCTTGAAGTGGACCAATGAGAATTAAGCTAGAGTAAATCTAGTTTAATTAATTTAAAAACATTTAATAAAAGAAACCAATAAGAATTAAGTGTCCTAGAAGACTATTGGGCAGTCTCCCAAGGGGTCCAATGAGCATTCAGAAGCCCCATGGCTTGCCTGATTCCTATTGGCCAGGAGGCAAAGGGGTCCAATGAGAGTTTAGTTTAATTATTTAATTATCTAAAGCTCTCACAAAAGGGGAAAGGGGGACACATGTCAGAAGGCTATCACTTATGCTGCTTAATTCCTATTGGCTTGACCTGGGGAGGTCCAATGAGGAAAAAGCCAGCCTAACTTAGCAGCTAGGGCTCGCCCAAGAGAGAGGGGGGGCTGATTTTTGCTTGGCATTCACTCTCACACTCTCACACTTGACCATGTGTGAAGGGAAAACACTCTATCTCCTCCCAAGCTTTAATGGAGAGCTCATCACCTACTCCAAGCTTGTGAGATAGAAGCCTACATCAACACTCTCTTGGCATGTGGATGCAAATCCAACCAAGAGCCAAGCTTCAATGCATGCTCATCTTCTCTACCAAGCTAATTACTAAGCTAAGCTATGCTAATATGAGTGATTATGTGAGGAGATGTACTTCTTTCTCGTAAGATACTTCTTTTTCCTCTCAATCTACTCTCATACCCTGCTAGCTCTCACCATCTTTGAAGGTGTGTGAGGTCTTGGGTCTGAGAACGGGGATAATTCAAGTTGTGTTTGATTAAGTGTTTTGCTTGGTGTATGAAGCTTCCATCTTCATTGCACTAGCTAGTCTTGAAGGAACACAAAGAATTGTATTGTACAATGTCTCTCTTGATGGGAGAAACCATAATACAAAGCCTTTTGGAGGGGGGACCGGCTCCATGCAAATCCGGTCCTCAACTGTTGTCAATAGTTTAATTGCTCTCTCTTTTGAAAGTATTGTCGATGCTATCTAACTAGGTGTTATGCTTTTTGTTGCTCTCTCCACCCAAGCACTCTTGTAATTCTCATTAGGAATCTATTCTAATGAAATGCCCACTATGTTCATGCTAATTTCCGCTACAAATAAGATTTTAGGCCATTAAATGTTACATTTGGTGCGTCATGTTAGAGATTTTTTGTCCATAACTTTTGCTCAACCATCTCAATATAAATTAGTGCTGGTTTGAAATTCATACAAAGAGATAACTTTTCTTCACTTTGCTTGAGATCTTCATACTTAGTTGTTTCTCCACATGTAAGGTTGATATATAAGTTTCGATGGTCAGATTTTGGGCACCATTGGCCAAATGTAAAACTCATTATGTAATACATGATGGCTTTGAAGAGTAGCCTCTATTCAATCACATTCTCTCCATTGTGTTTTCTATATGTAAATCCATCATTTCCACTCCAAAAAGGTACACTATTTGTAATGAGCATATCCATACTATTTCACATGTAAAAAAGTAGCTTACCATAGTGATTTGACTCTTTCTCATACATTGAATCACAATCATAAAAGTGAACTTCCTCCATCTCTCTTGAAATGTATCACATATCAAATTGTTTATTGTCATGTTGTAATGTTTTTGTGCGGATATTCATATCCTCAAAGACAATAACATCACCAATGCCTATAAAATAAGCAATGTCCCCGTCTAAATCAACAAATGATTGATCTATATCCATCCAAGTGTAAATGGAGATTAAATTTGTCATCATTGCTTTGCTATTTAATATTCATCCTCTTGATTTTAATCATATACTTAGCTTTTGATTGTGTTTTCTGCATGGTACAGATTTGTTCAAGTGACACTTTGTAATTTTGTCATATGAGAAAATGTCTTATGCTTACCAAGTAAAAATCTATGCATACACACATTAAAGCAAAGAGAAATAGTCGCATCAAATGCTACTTGTGGAGACGGCAATGTATGGAGATGATAATACCAAGAAGGACTACTTATCAATGCTCTCTAGTCTTTAGCATTTTTCCTTCCATTTTTGCAAAAAAGTGTGCTTAATGTGTGGAGATGGCAATGCCAAGGACTACTCACATCAAAGCTCTCCAATCTTTAGCATTTTTTCTTCTCATTTTTGCACAAAATAGAGAACCTAGTAGCCAACTACAATATTATTGGCGTGAAAGAGAGGAAAAGCGATTGTGGTCTCAATGTAAACCAGCTTAGGAAGATCATCTAGCAATGGTGAAAGATGTTTCTTACATGCCATTTTGATTAAGGCGATGATTTTTTATTTCCAATATAAGGTATTGAAAGGTGAAGTGAGTGATTATTGGGTGGATTACAAACCTAGATTGTGAGAGAGGGGTTTGATTTCACCATACTTTTCTAAGTTGTATGCTTTACTTTTTCCTTCATGACAACAAAGTGCAAGTATGTGGCAATGATTTTGGTTTTGTTCTTATGAATTAAGAAGAGTAAAATATTTTGTGTTCATTCATTCATAAGACAAAATCTTAAAAGATCTTATGAAAACTGGATGTCATGCTTGCCTTTTCATGGTAAAAAGAAACAAATAAAATTTGGTCCACCACATCACTAAAAATGTGTGCAATCTTGACTGCAATAAGTGCTGCAATGAGATGTGGAGATGCTGAGCAATGGAAAACTATGATGAACCCAATCACTTTGAAGCTATCTTCTTGGGTCAACCATACAAGGAGAGTTAATAAAATAGGCCAAAGTGGCATCTTTATCTCAATAGATGACTCAAGTTATGCTTCTCTTAAGCTATTACATTGATTGTGCTCATTTTTTTTAACAAGGACGATGCCAATTGCAAA
This sequence comes from Adiantum capillus-veneris, assembly GCF_014529385.1. Classification (NCBI taxonomy): domain Eukaryota; kingdom Viridiplantae; phylum Streptophyta; class Polypodiopsida; order Polypodiales; family Pteridaceae; genus Adiantum; species Adiantum capillus-veneris. The sequence continues at coordinate 98,105,741 of NC_140960.1, read as the reverse complement.
GAAAACTTAAGTAAAGGACAATGTTCATGTTTCATAGAGGAACCAAAAAATTAGGCTTAGAGTTACACCATTTGAAAAGCTTTAGCTTGATACTAATAGTTGATATTGGGGTTGCCATGGCTAACCCACATAAACCTACTTCATGTGTAACATTTAATGGCCTAAAATCTTATTTGTAGCGGAAATTAGCATGAACATAGTGGGCATTTCATTAGAATAGATTCCTAATGAGAATTACAAGAGTGCTTGGGTGGAGAGAGCAACAAAAAGCATAACACCTAGTTAGATAGCATCGACAATACTTTCAAAAGAGAGAGCAATTAAACTATTGACAACAGTTGAGGACCGGATTTGCATGGAGCCGGTCCCCCCTCCAAAAGGCTTTGTATTATGGTTTCTCCCATCAAGAGAGACATTGTACAATACAATTCTTTGTGTTCCTTCAAGACTAGCTAGTGCAATGAAGATGGAAGCTTCATACACCAAGCAAAACACTTAATCAAACACAACTTGAATTATCCCCGTTCTCAGACCCAAGACCTCACACACCTTCAAAGATGGTGAGAGCTAGCAGGGTATGAGAGTAGATTGAGAGGAAAAAGAAGTATCTTACGAGAAAGAAGTACATCTCCTCACATAATCACTCATATTAGCATAGCTTAGCTTAGTAATTAGCTTGGTAGAGAAGATGAGCATGCATTGAAGCTTGGCTCTTGGTTGGATTTGCATCCACATGCCAAGAGAGTGTTGATGTAGGCTTCTATCTCACAAGCTTGGAGTAGGTGATGAGCTCTCCATTAAAGCTTGGGAGGAGATAGAGTGTTTTCCCTTCACACATGGTCAAGTGTGAGAGTGTGAGAGTGAATGCCAAGCAAAAATCAGCCCCCCCTCTCTCTTGGGCGAGCCCTAGCTGCTAAGTTAGGCTGGCTTTTTCCTCATTGGACCTCCCCAGGTCAAGCCAATAGGAATTAAGCAGCATAAGTGATAGCCTTCTGACATGTGTCCCCCTTTCCCCTTTTGTGAGAGCTTTAGATAATTAAATAATTAAACTAAACTCTCATTGGACCCCTTTGCCTCCTGGCCAATAGGAATCAGGCAAGCCATGGGGCTTCTGAATGCTCATTGGACCCCTTGGGAGACTGCCCAATAGTCTTCTAGGACACTTAATTCTTATTGGTTTCTTTTATTAAATGTTTTTAAATTAATTAAACTAGATTTACTCTAGCTTAATTCTCATTGGTCCACTTCAAGGGTCTTCCAATAGGAATTGGGCACACCTTGTGGGCATCTGGCCTAGGGAGCTGACATGTGTCCCTCATTCCCTTTGTGTAAAGGGAGCCTGTGTGTGTGTGTGTGGTTTTCTCTCTCATCCCCTAGCTTTGGGGCTCGCCCCCTCCCATGTAGGGATGCAGAAAGACTTTTTGGGCACACACACACTAAGCATCCAATTTTCCCTAAGATTGACCTTTGGACACAACCTTTGAATTTTGGAACCTTAGCATTTTGGAAGTCTTAATGGGCTGAACCTTAGGGTTTTTTTAGCCCGTTGTTTCACATGGCTCTTTTGCAGATGGCCCCCCCTTTGGATCCCTATTTTCCCTCCTTTGGATCCCTACTGTGGCCGGTCTGCTAACTTAACCAATATTCTAGCTTTTTCTCCCTTGGCACTTCCCCACATTAAATGATCAGTTTAATATGAGAAAATCATTTAGGAGAATTAGATATTGATTATTATGACATTACCTCTCTCTTGAAATCATAGTCGTCCTCGACTATGGTGTAGAGAAGATAAAGCATATGCATGAGTCCTTTTCTTAGCGGGTAGAGGATCCCTATGTTACCCTACGACATCATTCCATAATGGATGACTAGTCCATTTGGTGCTTGAGAGCCTGAGGCTGCCGCAAGCATGTCTGCACATTAGTCCTATCAGTCTTCCATAGTAGAGTGACAAGCTCTACTTGGTGTTTGGGAGACGTCGTCTCCACAAACTTGATCTAAGCATGCATACTACTTTATTTTTGTGCACAAATAAGGAAAAAGAGAGTCTTATAAGACAAAAATTTTTGTTCATTTTTAACATTTTGTACATTTGCTTACTCTTGGGAAGCATTGTAAGCATTGACAAGGTTTAGGTTATCCTTTAATTGTATGCCTTGCATCCATCTAGCATCTTCAAAAGGATAATTCTTAAACTTAATAAGATATCGTCGGATAGTCTTACCGCCTCTTAATACCTTGTCTTCATGTCGGAGAATGGACTCGGGCTGCAGCACCTCCTCGTGGTCCTCGATCTCCGGTGGGTCTTCAATAGTTGGTTCTTGAGGTGGCTCTCCTTTGTAAGGCTTTAAGAGGCTCACATGAAAAGCATTGTGTATGAGCCAATGATTGGGCAACTTAAGTTGATAGGCCATCTCATTGATTGGCCTAAGAATCTGGAAGGGACCATAGTACCTTTTTGCTAGTTTAGCATAGTACTTTTGGTGGCCCGTAGGATTCTTGCCCGTCGTGTGCCTTAAGCGAGCCTTGGGAAACTTTAACAAGACCCAATCGTTTTCTTTAAAGGCTTGGGCTCTTCTGTGCTTGTCAGCAGCAGCCTTTTGCCTTTGCTGTGAGATAGAGATAGCATCCTTAATCTTTTGGAAAGATTCTTGTAGGTCTCGGCTATACTCATCTGCAGCGAAGATCTTCCCATGTACCTTAAGTAGCAAGGGACTTTTTGATCTTCCCTCAATTACCTCGAAAGGTGCTTTTCCTGTAGAAGTATGTACAGTGTTATTGTAAGCATACTCTACTAAGGGTAAGTACTTCTCCCATTGGGATCTTTGATCTACTTCCGTTACATAGGCTTTTAGTAGATCGAGAATAGTTAGGTTAGCTATTTCACTTTGGCCATCAGTTTGTGGATGATAGGCCGAAGAGAAGTTTAGCCTTGTTCCTAAATTCTCAAAGAGACCCTTCCAGAAATTACTGGTCATTCTAGGATCTCTATCCGACACTATGGACATTGGCAAGCCATGGTACTTGAAAATTTGTGAAATGAAGAGGGTTGCCATTTGATGGGCTTTGATAGTCTTTTTGACAGGTATAAAATGAGCTTGTTTACTGAACCTGTCTACTATCGTCCATATTCCCGTATTCCCATGGATAGACTTAGGCAATCCAAAGATAAAATCCATGGATATGCTCTCCCACGGTGAATTAGGGATTGGCAAGGGTTGAAGCAATCCAAGTTGCTTCCCTCTATCAAATTTTGTCTTTTGACATACCACACATTTGGAAACATACTCATGTATGTTCACTTTCATGGTAGGCCAATAGAAATATGTTTCAATTCCCTTTAGGGTAGACTGAATCCCTCTATGCCCCGCATATGGGGGAGCATGAGATTCATACATTACTTTCTCACGTAGTGAGTTAGTAACGCATAGTCTATTGCCATAGAGAAGATACCATCTTGTAAAGTAAATGGTTCTTCTTTCTTCCCTAAGGCAAGGGCTGAAATCACATCTCTAAAATCGGGATCAATAGCATACTCATCTATCATTAAAGATAGATCATTGTGAGTTGCTATGGAAACCGCATTCACTCTCGGTCGTCTTGAGAGTGCATCGGCTACTTGATTATGCTTGCCAGCAATGTGAGCAATATGAAAATGAAATTGCGAAAGGAAATTTGCCCACCTCATTTGTTTGTCGGAGAGCTTGGTCTGCGTCATGAAGTACTTAAGACTTTGGTGATCTGTTCGCAGAATAAAAGGAGTCCCCAATAAATAGTGCTTCCATGAGTCTAAGGCATGTAGAACTGCAAGGAGTTCTTTTTCGTATATGCCTAGAGCTTGCTCAACAGGGTCGAGCCTTCGACTCTCATAGCCTATGGCGTGCCCTTCTTGGAGCAAAACAGCCCCAAGGCAATCACCACAAGCATCACATTGGACCTCAAATGGTTTTGTGAGATCCGGTAGTGTAAGCACAGGTTGAGAGATAAGCTTTTCTTTAAGCTTTTTGAAAGCATTGTTCTCCTTAGCAGACCACGTATACTTAACATTTTTCTTTGTTAGGTCATGTAATGGTCCCGCAATTTGTGAGAACTTTTCTATGAAGCGTCTATAGTATGCACACATACCTATAAAGCTTCTTAGTTCATGAAGATTCCTTGGTTTAGGCCATCCTTTTATTACCTCTAACTTGGATGGATCCATTTGGATTCCATCTTGAGAGATAATGTGACCTAAATATTGAATCTCTTGCAAGAAAAATTCACTTTTCTTTCGATTAACATAAAGTTTATTCTCTCTTAAAACTTGAAATATTACCTGGAGGTGTTGCTTATGTTCCTCTAATGAATTAGAGTAGATGATAATATCATCAAAGAACACTCCAGTGAAGGTTCGATGAGGTCTGAACAGCTTCTCCATCAAGCGGTTAAATGTGGCTGGTGCATTAGTCAAGCCAAAAGGCATGACAATGTATTCGTAAAGACCAAATGTAGTACGAAATGCGGTCTTTACAATGTCTTGATCAACTATCCTTATTTGATGATAGCCACTTTTTAGGTCAATCCTACTGAAGTAGGTCGATCCTTGTAGCTTATCAAATAGGTCTTCTACCCGTGGAACGGGAAACCTATTCTTGATAGTGATCCTATTTAGTGCTCTATAGTCGACACACATACGATATGTGCCGTCTTTCTTTTGCACTAATAGCACAGGTGAGCAAAATGGAGATGAGCTAGGCCTAACCATGCCCTTCTCAATTAACTCATGCACTTGCCGCATAATCTCCTCTTGTTGAGCTTGAGAAACTCTATAAGGAGGTTTGTTAGGCGGTGAACTTCCTGGAAGAAGTTCAATTGCATGGTCGTCATTACTTCGTTTAGGAGGTAGCTCACAAGGGATGTCGTCAATAAAGACATCTTGAAACCCCTTGAGAAAATTGGATAACTCTAATTCCTTTTGGTTGCTTTTATTTTCTTTTGCTAAAGCATTAGGTTCATTTTGAGAATCTTTAACAAAAATCATGTACACAGAAATAGAGCTCTTTATTGACTTGTTGAAAGCTGGTGTATGTACAATGGGGATGGTGTTACCCATCTCCCTAGCATCTATATACATGTCCTTTTCCCTGAACTTAAAGGAGATTCTCCTTTCAAGAAATTTAACATGGGCAGCCAAACGGTCAAACCATGGTGCCCCTAGGATTACATCCTCATGCTTGAGAGGAGAGATAAAGAAATCCTCTTTGTCCACATAGCCTTGGACATGAAGCCTCAATTTCCCGATTAAGGGAGTGACTGAAGCTTCTTGCCCCTTGAAGGCACTGTCTGCGGGTAGGATATCTCCCATCTCGTAGGATTGTATGCCTAGCTTGGTGGCTAACTCCATAGATATGAAATTGTGAGTAGAACCAGGGTCAAAGAGAATAAAAGCATCATGTTCTCTTACCTTTCCCCAAGCATGGCATAGAGGAGATCCTTTGTGGTGAGTTTGGTGAATCTCCTCCTCTTGGATTTCAACCAAAGAAGCTCTAGGAGGATCTTGGCGGTTGTTCTTTTGGGGACAAGCGCGGTACGCATGCCCTTGTTCGCCGCACTTGAAACACCGGTTATCTTTACGATAACGCTCAAGCTCTTCAGGAGAGAGTTTATTCTTTCCTTTGTAAACTCCCTTCTCTTTAGCTTTGTTGGAATTGCCCTTAGGAGACTTTTGGACATTGTCCTTCCCCTTAGGCTCATTGGTACCTTTGTTTTCCGGGGGCTTATTATTTCTTTTACCCCCCGTTTGGAAATTGATTCGCGAGGCCACCATAGTATGGTGTATTACCGCCGATATGGTACGTGGCCTTTGGGAGTTGACATACTCCGCCATTTCCTCGGTTAAGCCCGCACAAAATTGTTGCTTTTGCTCTCCAAAATCCAACTTTTTGAAGACAGTGGCTTTGAGTTGTAGGTCCCAAAACTTGTCTACATATTTGTGGATGGATTCATTGGGAGAGAGCTTTAAGCTTCGCCATTCGGTGAGTACTTTGTCTTTGGCATCGGTGGCCAAAAACTGCTTCATAATGGAAGCTCTTAAAGCCTTCCATGTTCGTGGAGCTTCACCGTTGGCTCGTAGGCTAGACCACCATTGTCTGGCGGACTTTTGAAAGTGCATAGCTACATGGCGTAGCTTAGAGGACTCCGTGAAGCCCTCATCTCCAAACGCCGCATCGAATTGCTGGATAAAGGCCAAAACTTTGTCTGTAGCACCGAAGGTGCCATCATAGGTAAGGAAAGAGATGCTCTTCCCTCCCTCTTTGAATTTCTTCAGCTTGGACGACCTCTTCCATGCGGCATAGGATTTCCTATGGCCTCTTCTTTTTGATGGTTCAAAAGTTGCACCATCACTTTCTTCAGAAGATGAAGAATTTGAAGAAGGTGGAGAAGAGGGTGACCTCTTTCTCGCCTTTTTCTTGTCTTGATCTTTGTCGTCTTCACCATAGCTTTCATAAGAGGAAGAGGATAAAGAAGATGGAGAAGAGGGTGTCCTCTTTCTCGCCTTTTTCTTCTCTTGCTTTTTATCATCCCTCTTTGAATTATGGCGTGGAGAAGAGTGTGATGGTCTTCTCCGCTTTGGTGGTGATGGAGAGCGTTTAGCCCGCCGTCTTCGTGGAGCCATCTCCGCCGAGGTGGCGGGAGACTCGCTTCTTTCTCGTTCCTTCGGTGGAGGCTCTTGAGTTCTCCTTTGGGAAGGAGATGCATCATCAAGAAGTAAGTTCTTGAGCCCTTCATATGGATTCTCTTCTTCTTCCCGAATCGGAGAGAGACCTCTTTTGGTAGTCTCACAAGGAGGCTTCCTAGGTGTTCTCTCGTCATGGTGATGAGCTTGGAGAATCTCGTGAGCACGGAGCTGCCGTTGCACTTCACTTTGGAGAGATGGATTGCCCATGGCTTGTTGAAGCCTAGAAACAAGATAATTAACAAGCATTGAAGCATCATTAGTAGCTTGCTCATGAGCAAAATCAAAGTTATCAACATTAATTTCACTCTCTTTAATATTGTCAGCCATTCTAACAATTTTTAGGTGTACTTTGGCACTTCAAGCCCTAGTTGCTACTCCTCTTTACCCCTTTAGAAAAAGCACTCAAGCTACTGTACCCGCGGCTCGAATACCATTAATTGCAAGGAATAGAAGAGAGGGTCTTTCGACACCAAAACAGCACCGGCTCCTGTCAAGCTTCTAATAGCTCAATAGTGGTTAAGCCGTAGGCAAGCCCCGTAGGACTCCACTATTAAGACCATAGCTCTCGACGGTGATGCCCCGTTAACTGCACAAAGGCAGGCGCACTGCAAGGCTGAAAAATCCCTATTCTACTTACTCACAGGCAATTAATAATACCAACCATTTGTAGCTAGCTTGAGGACCTCCCTTCTTGAGCAAGAAAAGAGAAACCTTGAGCTCTGATACCAATGTAACATTTAATGGCCTAAAATCTTATTTGTAGCGGAAATTAGCATGAACATAGTGGGTATTTCATTAGAATAGATTCCTAATGAGAATTACAAGAGTGCTTGGGTGGAGAGAGCAACAAAAAGCATAACACCTAGTTAGATAGCATCGACAATACTTTCAAAAGAGAGAGCAATTAGACTATTGACAACAGTTGAGGACCGGATTTGCATGGAGCCGGTCCCCCCTCCAAAAGGCTTTGTATTATGGTTTCTCCCATCAAGAGAGACATTGTACAATACAATTCTTTGTGTTCCTTCAAGACTAGCTAGTGCAATGAAGATGGAAGCTTCATACACCAAGCAAAACACTTAATCAAACACAACTTGAATTATCCCCGTTCTCAGACCCAAGACCTCACACACCTTCAAAGATGGTGAGAGCTAGCAGGGTATGAGAGTAGATTGAGAGGAAAAAGAAGTATCTTACGAGAAAGAAGTACATCTCCTCACATAATCACTCATATTAGCATAGCTTAGCTTAGTAATTAGCTTGGTAGAGAAGATGAGCATGCATTGAAGCTTGGCTCTTGGTTGGATTTGCATCCACATGCCAAGAGAGTGTTGATGTAGGCTTCTATCTCACAAGCTTGGAGTAGGTGATGAGCTCTCCATTAAAGCTTGGGAGGAGATAGAGTGTTTTCCCTTCACACATGGTCAAGTGTGAGAGTGTGAGAGTGAATGCCAAGCAAAAATCAGCCCCCCCTCTCTCTTGGGCGAGCCCTAGCTGCTAAGTTAGGCTGGCTTTTTCCTCATTGGACCTCCCCAGGTCAAGCCAATAGGAATTAAGCAGCATAAGTGATAGCCTTCTGACATGTGTCCCCCTTTCCCCTTTTGTGAGAGCTTTAGATAATTAAATAATTAAACTAAACTCTCATTGGACCCCTTTGCCTCCTGGCCAATAGGAATCAGGCAAGCCATGGGGCTTCTGAATGCTCATTGGACCCCTTGGGAGACTGCCCAATAGTCTTCTAGGACACTTAATTCTTATTGGTTTCTTTTATTAAATGTTTTTAAATTAATTAAACTAGATTTACTCTAGCTTAATTCTCATTGGTCCACTTCAAGGGTCTTCCAATAGGAATTGGGCACACCTTGTGGGCATCTGGCCTAGGGAGCTGACATGTGTCCCTCATTCCCTTTGTGTAAAGGGAGCCTGTGTGTGTGTGTGTGGTTTTCTCTCTCATCCCCTAGCTTTGGGGCTCGCCCCCTCCCATGTAGGGATGCAGAAAGACTTTTTGGGCACACACACACTAAGCATCCAATTTTCCCTAAGATTGACCTTTGGACACAACCTTTGAATTTTGGAACCTTAGCATTTTGGAAGTCTTAATGGGCTAAACCTTAGGGTTTTTTTAGCCCGTTGTTTCACATGGCTCTTCTGCAGATGGCCCCCCCTTTGGATCCCTATTTTCCCTCCTTTGGATCCCTACTGTGGCCGGTCTGCTAACTTAACCAATATTCTAGCTTTTTCTCCCTTGGCACTTCCCCACATTAAATGATCAGTTTAATATGAGAAAATCATTTAGGAGAATTAGATATTGATTATTATGACATCATGAGTTATGATTTCTCTCTCATTACTATCACATGGTCTATCATCAAATATCTAATATCTAACCAACCCAAATGATTTTCTCATATTAAACTGATCATTTAATATGGGATAATAAACGGGAACAAGGGTTAGAATATACACATGTGCTTATGGATCTATCTCAACACGGGGCCAATGGTAAAGGGGCCCAAATGAGAGATGGTATGTCAAAGAGCAAGCTTAACTAATGAAGCTTAAAAGACCTTATGGTTAGCTTCATTAAAGACCTCCAATGGTTAGTGTTAAAAGTCCTTAAGCAAGCTAGGGCTGAGCTTGAGGTCGGAACCCGACCTAATCTTAAGCAAGCTAGGGCTGTGCTTGAGGTGGGAACCTTAAGCAAGCTAGGGCTGTGCTTGAGGTGGGAACCCGACCTAAACTTAATCAAGCTAGGGCTGTGCTTGAGGTGGGAACCCGACCTAAACTTAATCAAGCTAGGGCTGTGCTTGAGGTGGGAACCCGACCTAAACTTAAACAAGCTAGGGTTGTGCTTGAGGTGGGAAATCCACCTAAGGTGCTTGTCATGCTTGATGACTAAGGTACTTGAGGTACTTGTCACATTTAATGAGGAAGTTGCTTGAGAAGCTTCCTATGCATGGGGGGGTAAAATGCTTGAGTCAAAAAGAGAACCTACACACTTAATGAGGAAGTTGCTTGAGAAACTTCCTATGCATAAAAATCTCAAAGTTAGGGGAATTCTAAAAGAGCACATGGGACACATGTCAGACTCTCACCAAGCTTAACCACACGGTGTGCTTGAATGCTATTGGTTGGGCTAAAGAGGGGTCCAATGAGCTTCTACTTCCATCTAACAAATATCTAGATATTTTCAAGCTCTCTCTCTCTAAGGGGTAATGAGGACACTTGTCAAAAGACTACCCATGTGCTTGACTGCATGCTGCATGTGATTGGCTAAGGGGAGAGGGGTCCAATGAGCTTGTAGCATGAAGAAATTTCGCCCAAAGCAAGGAAGGGGGGTGCTAGGGGGATATACTCTACACACACACACTCATTTGCAAAGCATTCTCTCTTGGTGAAAGTTGAGGAACACCACCTCCTTCTCCAAGCTTGTGAGAGTGAAAGCCTACACCAACACTCTTGGCTATGGAATGCAAATCCAACCAAGAGCCATGCTTCAATGCTTAAGCTTGCCATCTTCTCCATCTCCATTCCTATGCTATTATGTATGCTAGCAAGAAGAGTAATGATAAGTGAGGAACTATTTCTTTCTCCTATGGAATGTTTCTTCTTCATCTTCCCTATCCCCATTCCCCGCTAGCTCTATCCACCTTCGAAGGTGTTTGAGGCCTTGGGACTGAGCCTTGGGACTGAGCCTTGGGATAGTTAATGCTTTCTACAAGTTTATGTTATGCTTGTGATGCATGAAGCTTTCCATCTTCATTGCATCACATAGGTCACAAGGAACACAAAGATTGTATTGTACCAAGTCTCTCTTGATAAGAGAAATTATAATACAAATGCCTACAAGTTTCTGTTATGATTGTGATGCATGAAGCTTTCCATCTTCATTGCATCATGTAGGTCACAAGGAACACAAAGATTGTATTGTACCAAGTCTCTCTTGATGGGAGAAACTATAATACAAATGCCTATTGGAGGGGAAAACGGCTCCATATGAATCCGGTGCTCAACTATTGTCATGTTCTCTAAACTCTCTCTTTTGCGTATTGGTCATGCCAAGTTAACTAAGTACCATGTTTATGTTGCTACCATCAATTAAGTTCACCCGCTATGCTCACAAAGTAATCTCTCAAAGTGCTTCACCTAATTTCCTAATTCCGCTACTCTCAAAGTTCATAGGCCATTTCCATTACATGGTCTATTAGGGATCTCAATAATAGGGTCAGTTGGTTACTTGGGTGCTATTGTAGAAATAAAAACTATGATAAACATGATACACACAAAATGTTCAATATCCTTTTCTTTCATTTAGGTATTGGGGCATATTGATGCACAAAATGGAAGTGCAATTTGCTATAGTAATACCTTTGTGCTACTTTAGGCTTTGTGAATGCATTCACTCTGACCAACCTTTTCTTCTTTGATGGGATGAAGTTCATTTTTCTAGCTTGAAATTTTCTATTCCTCTTATTCTTGATGAATTTTCCACAAAAAATAGTAATTTCTATACTTAAATTTATTGCACTCTTTCCAATATTCAAACAAATCCCATGCGTGAATTTGTAGCCATAGCTTGCAATTACTGACCTTTTGTTAAATGTAGTGTAAAAGTTCACTCTCAAGTTAACTGCAAAAAGCAATTTATGAAACGTTCAAAAAATTGATCCCATTACCAAATACACATACATTGCAAATTACATGTGGATCCTCATGTTGGGGGTAGTTGTAGCATAGGCAAAATACACAATCCAAGACCAACAAAATTGTTGATCCAAGGAGCAATAACCCGCTACGGTTTGGAGGCAACACACAAGGAGTTTGGTTTCTATGCTCTATGATCTATCAATGTTGTCCCAGCACCTTATTTTCTCTTGGTAAGCCTCTTGATCTTGTGATTAGAGTAGATGTGCCTAATTGTGTGCTTGTGTGTGAGTAGGTTCATGTATCTAAACATGTTTTTGGCAGTAGTCTAGTTGTGTACGTGTGCTTTTGAGTAAAGTAACTTGGTTGAAATTTGATGGTTGGAGAGGGCAACATAAATGTAATTAGTATTTGTTCTACATGAATGTGCTTTTGAAACTCATGGAAACTCAAGGCTAATCAACAAGTCAGACTCTAGTGGACATAACGTGTGCAAGTTATTAGAGTGAGATTAGTGACAGTAAAGTCATGGCTATTCTCTATTCCAATTGTGTAGCATTCTCTTAAATTCCTCTCATTCAAAGTATCCAATGAGCATATATGTAATCATTAGGTCAGCAAGAACTAGCAGCAAAGGATTCTAAGATCATTACTGATCACCTATGATTAGCATGAATAAATTCCAATTCTAAACAAGTATATTTTGTGCCAATCACCTATGATTAGCACAAACAAACTCAAATTTTAAATGATTTCATGCTCACAATGCCTAAAGTTTTGGAAATTTATGAAAAGAACTAAGATAGAGCAATTTTACTTATAAAAACATGAAAGCAAAGAAATGTAGAGATATTATGTAATCAAAACATGGAAGCATTTCACGTGAATTTTCCTTTGGATCATCCTTGGAAAGTACAAACTCTCGAAGAGTCCTCTTTATCAAATCATTGAAAGCATAAGCTTCTTATAGCAAAATGTTAGGGACAAAAGCAAGCAAGAGTTGCATATCTCTACACAAGAAGCTTTCTTTAATAGGCATGGACTCCAAGCCTCTATACATTCAATTTTTGTCAAACCTCTCTACCCTAGAGTGTCAACCTTTAGACCAAGGTATTGTGCATGACTTATACTCTAGTAAGATGGTTAGAAGATAATTAGCCAGGTAGCCAAGCTAAAACCTTTTGAAAAAGATTAGAGAGTTAACTTAGGGCTACAACCTCAAGATAACTCTTACTCCTCATCTATCACATGTATGACTTCTTGGTGGGTCCTCACCAAGAAAGTCAGAGATTAGAGAGTTAACTTAAAGCTACAACCTCAAGATAACTCTCACTCCTCATCAATCACATGTATGCCTTCTTGGTGGGTCCTCACCAAAGCATATTATCTCGATCTTAGGCTCATTAAAGAAGGCAATGTCTCAATATCCCTTAGGTAGTGCACTAGTATGGTGGTTGTTTGCTCCTCATAAAAGCATGTTTTCTAGAATCTCTCTCTCTCTCTCTCTCTCTGCATCCTCATATCTAGCAAGTCGATTCTCCATTACTGAATTGTAAAGCATACAAAATCAGTTGATATTATTTTGAAGATCCATGCTCATTCTCTTTTCCATGCTTGGGTCCAACATAACAACTCTAATTAGGTTCTCACCATCCACTATTTTCCATAGCATGTCATATCTACACTCAAATTTATGTATACTAGAGACTCTAAAACCAACTAGTCCTTGTCCATGCTTCCCTCTAAATGCACCCTTCAATGCACAAAGCCCTTTAGCGTCTTCTTAATGTGATCTATGAAGAAGAGATGAAGAACCTCCATTCAGAATGCATGATACTTGCTATTTCCTCCTTGTCAATTATATTCCCAAAGAGATGCACTTGATTGGTAAGAATGAAGGTAGGAAAGTGTGATCCAACATCCAAATCACTTCCCCTAAATTTTGCTTTGGGGTAGATATGGAAACCATGTCAATCTCCTTTTGAAACATCTAACTAAGAACCAACTCGCAAGCCCATATATTGCGATGCAAATACTTATAGACAAAGAGCCAATGGTCATGGGTAAATACAATGCAAACAAGCTCATTGTCTAAGTGCCATTGTGCATGCAATTATCTCATAAGTTGACAATTTAATCAAGACAAACATGGCACATCTTATACCATTGTGTGATTTCAGGCTAATGAGCTTTGTTTCCTTTGTAAGCACCATCTTTAAACGGTACATTAAATTGCCGACTTTGGCACAAACCATAAATAAAAAAAATTCACTTTCCATTCTTGTGCTATACTCAAAACCCAAGGGGCTTGAGGTAGCTTTGTCGACAGGGATGGGAATGGAGAGAGCTTTTGGAGGGAGCTTTTTCTAAGCCTTTCACTTGTATAGTGTTTGCATGGAAAAATCTTTCCACGCCTAGTTGGAGAGAGCTTTTTGTAGGAAGGCTTTTTTGTTATTTCACAATCCAATAGAACCTTCAAATTAACATGTACATTGAAAATAATTATGATTTGAACATAGGAGAAGGGTGATTTTACAGCTTAGTGGCTATCTAGATATATTTTAGCTGACACCAAAGCCTATATTTATAGACAATCTCTATTCCCCCCCTACCTCTCTTCCCTCTCACTATTCCCATCTCCCTATCCTCACTTTCTCTACCCCTCTCCCTACACTTCTCTTTCTCTCTCTCTCTCTCTCTCTCTCTCTCTCTCTCTCTCTCTCTCTCTCTCTCTTTGCCCCACTTATCTCTCTCTCTCTCTCTCTCTATCTCTATAACTCTCCCTCCATTCCTCTCTCTCTCTCTCTCTCTCTCTCTCTCTCTCTCTCTCTCTCTCTCTCTCTCTCTCTCTCTCTCTCTCTCTCTCTCTCTCTCTCTCAATCCCGTAAGTTGGCAATAAGAATTTTTCCAGGATATTGCAACCCTTGTTGAACATGGATCCCCAAAAAAAACCACAAGTATCTGTAAACTAGTTAAACAAAGATATATCTTCCTGTCCCTCTTGCTCTCTCTTTTTTTTGTATATCTGAACCTCGACAAGTAGCTGTGGGAGCAGCACCAACTTGATTGAAACCACTTATTTATAGGCCAAGCTCTATCGAATACACAACACTGGGTTTTTTAACCTCGCTCTCATGTTTTACCCTCTGGGAATTCGGTCTCACTCAATAAATATCTCTTACATATAAGGGAACTTATCACTTTGACAAATATTAACTGCACCAAATAAGGCAAGCCTAAACATGGCGCATACAACTGGCGTAGACACTGGGGCACCGTAAAGACCTCGCGGTGGGCTGCATATAAAAAAACACAGAGGGCATGCAAGGAGTGTACCCTACTGTGAACCAACACACAACCCTGAGTATTCTTTCACACACACACACACATCGTAGGAAAGTGCTGCTCATTTCTGCTTTCGGCTTTGCAAAACGGCGCATGCTTACTTGAAGGATTGCTGCCCTGGTCGGTTGTACACAAGCGGCTCACACACACTCGGACATACAGTCATCTCAGCAGGCGATTCCAACTCAAGAACAATCGTTCATCATCGGGGAGCATTGTCATGTAAAAAGGTTTCTTTTTTATAAAAAAGAAAGCGTTTTTTAATAAAAGAAACACTCTCTGCAATTCAATAGAAGGATGTAAAGTAAACATGGGGAAACGGGGAACGTATATTTGCTCTACATAACATGTTGTATACTTGTGGAGTATGTGTATAAAGGCATAAGAAAAAAGGAATGTTTGAAAAGGAAAAAATAAACATGGTATAAACACTGTCCGCATAGTCTAGAACACTATATTATTAGCATGGTTTGGAACACGGTGGTATCTCATATGCAAACAATGGATGATGTCTTGGGGTACATGATTGATAAGCAAAAAACGGACCAAACTAGGTCTTAACTCGCCTTGCAATAAGATAGAGTACACTCTAAATGGTAAACAAAAGTGTGTTATGTAATTGTAGTTAACATGCTGTAGCATATATGGTCCCTCCATTCCTCTCTCTCTCTCTCTCTCTCTCTCTCTCTATATATATATATATATATATATATATATATATATATATATATATATATAATATATATCTTCTCTCTCCCTCTTCCCCCCCTCTTCTCTTTGTCTCTATCTCTCTTCCTCCATCTCTCTCTCTCTCTCTCTCTCTCTCTCTCTCTCTCTCTCTCTCTCTCTCTTTCACACACACACACACACACACACACACATAGCCGTTGTTTGACCTAGTAGATAGCAGTTCACTCTTTTGACCATAACTCGCTCATTTGAACTCCGATTTAGGTGATCTATAGCCTCAATCAAAGAGAACGAAACCCTCTATGCATTGATGTAAAGACAGAATTTTTATGTGCAATGGAAGGCTTTGCTGTAACAGCATCTCAGAACTAAAAAAAACTGTCAAAACTTTTTGTTTTTGTTGCCGACTTGAAGGCAATGTCAGATAAAACTCGCATGGGTGGAAAATCCACACTCACCACGGAGAATGATACAAAATCTTCAAGGAATTTGGATGCTAATACAACCACATCATCTACAACAATGGAAGCAATGATCATGGCTTACTTGGTCTCATTACAAGAAACCGTCAACACACAAGGTGAAGAGTTGTGCGAACTTGCAATGGAGAATGGCACTTTAAGAGTTCTCATTGTGGAGAATGAGCACCTCAAGAAGGTTCTTGAAATGAAAACAACACGTTTGATGCATCTTGAGAATGAAGTTCAAGAATGTAAGTGCTCTCTTGTTGACATGAATGTAAAAGAGTGCTTGAGCAAAGTTGAGAGTGATCATGTATTGAAAGAGGAAACGATAGATACAATACGACATGATGTATGTGAGATGAAAAATGCATCCAAATCATGGGCTGATATATGTAAGGATGATGTGGTTTCTACATCTCCTATCATGCAAGCCGTTGTCCAAGCAAAGAATGTAGAGAATGTGGACACTCAAGAATTGCAAGAACGACAAAATCACTCAAAGAACATTGTCATTCGTGGAATCAAGGAGGAAAGCATGGAAACACCCCAATCTCTTGCGGTTGCTATTGAAGAGTTTTTTACTACACACTTTGGCATGTCTGGAATCATGGCTTATGGTGCACATCGAGTTGGAAAACAAGGAGTCCCTTGCTCGGGAGAAAGACCTATTGTATGTACCATGGCTGATGAGGTAAAGAGAAATATTATCCTTGACAATAGTTGGATCTACCTCAAAGGAACGGGTTGTAATGTATATGAGGATCACACTCTTATGCAACAAAATGTACGACGCAAAGCATATGAGGAAAGAAGCAAGAAGATTAAGGTGTCATCTCAAGAAGAAAAGTCACTTGAGGAGGATGCAAGTCCACCCAACAAATAGGGACACATGATCTATGAGACCAATTCATGCTTGTGAATAAGCTTTTGGAATTGTAATGGGTATCCATGGAATGCGGGAGTTGACATTGATGAGCTTACTAATGACTCCGATGTGATGCTTCTTGTCGAAACATGGGAGCATGATGCACAATGAATTTTTGGATTTGACAAATACGATGTGCATTCTTTGATGTGGGCCAAAAATGCAAAGCAACAAAGTGGCCAAGGAGGCATAGCATGTATGACCGAAAAGGGTTTGAAAGATGTTTCCATTGTCAAAGAAGATACGTATAAACGCTACTTATGGCTGAAAATCAGTCCACCAAATGGTTAAGTCATGTTTGTGGCTGGTTGCTACATTCCTCACTATGACTCCAACTTTTATGCTCGCTTGGATATGGATAGAGATCAGCCCTTTGTTGAACTAGAGGAAGACATTGCTCATTACAAGGACCAGGGTGAAGTCATTGTCTTTGGAGACATGAATGCTCGCACAAATATGTTACAACACGACACACAACAAGTTGATATGCCGCATGTCTATAGAAGAATGGATGACTCATACATGTATAATCGAAGTTCTAATGATGCAAAAGAATTGGATCACTATGGAAAGTCACTTCTACATATGTGCAATAGTACCGGAATGCTCATTGCAAATGGTGTATCTCTATGGCAAGGCACCAATGACTTTACATGTAGAAAGCACAATGGTGATAGCGTGATTGACTATATGTTGTTCTCGGAAGCTACTCTAGGATGCATACAAAGCTTTACACTTGGTGAATGGAATCCGGAATCAAATCATACGATATTATGTATTGACCTCAAGTGTGGTAAATGGCGCAAGCATGTAGCCTCCAATCATGCTGTGAATCATTTGTACCTACATCTAGACTTCAAACAAGCACTTATATATGCTCATATGGTGGACAAAATGTTAAGCATGATAGAGCATCAAGAGAGCCCAACATTAGAATACAAGCGGAAAGTTTTCAAAGAAGTAATTTGCTCTTGTGTGAAGGAATGCTTTTCGGTGAAACACATGTCTTGCAAAAGGTCTAAGAAGAGTAACACCAAGAAGAAAATGGTTTGACATGGAATGTAGTCAAGCCTAAAAACACGTGCTAAGATTGGATGCAAGCAAAGACAAGGAAGTTTACTTGAAATTTTCACACACATACAAAGCACTTGTTCAAAAGAAGAGGAGAAGGTGGGAAGTCAACAAACAACTTCTTTTAGCGCAAGAGAAAGCACATGCATGTGGAAAGTTTTGGCAAAATCTAAAAGGCAAGCACGTTGAGAGCTTTGGTGACTTGACTCTTGAGGATATGTTATGCATTGCAAGAACCTCTATGAGCAACCCAATGTTGATAAGATGGAGTGTTGTAGCTCCCTTCCGTTTATGCCTCCCTTCTTTACCATTGAAGATGGATGCCGCGCGCTTGAGAAACTTGCTACTCGCAAGGCAGGGGACTTTCAAGAAGTCAAGGCTGAAATGATTAAATGGACAAGCAAGAAAACACGATATTGGATATGCGATATGTTAATCTTGCACTTCAGCATGGCATGCCTCATGATTGGAGTGAAAATTAAATAAAACCTTGCACAAAGGAGGAGATGTAAACAATGTGAACATATATCGCACTATAATGATTGGTTCTTTGATGGCAAAGTTACTTGGGTGTATCATGGAGATGAAGATAAGTGAATGGGCTGAAAAGAATGGCAAACGTGCGCTTGGCCAAGCAGGTTTTCAAAAGCATCATAGCACTATAGATCACCTTGTCACTCTTCGAGTTCTAATGGAAGCGTCTCGATTGAAAGGAAAAAAGTTGTATTGTTGCTTTGTGGATTTCAAGAAAGATTTTGACATGGTACCGCGAGGAAATCTTTGGAGACGTATGCAAAGACGTCAAGTGGCGAGAGAATTTATGCATGCAGTCTTTCCCACCTACCAAAAAATGATATGTCGACTACGTATGGGAGATGGAATTTTAGAATTTTTTGCAAGCACCATTGGTGTCAAACAAGGATACCCACTTTCCCCAACCCTCTTTAGGCTACTCATTGATGAATTGGAATGCATGGTTCTTGATTTTATGCAGCAAGAAGGCATAAAAGAGGTTAAGATCGAAAATGCGGTGATCATGCTTTTGCTTTATGCCGATGATGTAGTGCTCTTGGCACATACCTTAGAAGATGCACAAAAGCTTATGAGTGTCTTGGAACGCTTTTGCCTACATAGTGGGCTGACCGTGAATGGATCCAAAACCAAGGTTATGCTTGTAAAGACCCTCAATGACAAAAATCCATGCATTGTATACAACAATGAGCAACTTGGAGTGATAGATCACTTCAAGTACCTTGGCCTTGAGGTTCCATCCAATTATAAATGGAAGGATTGTGCAATGCGTCACTTGGAAGCTGGAAAGAGGGCTTATTATGCATTTGAGAACATGTGCAATGCTGGAGAGTTCAAGTGTTGGGCTCTCAAAAAGTACCTCTTTGACACATTGGTGACACCTGTGCTTCTTTATGGAGTGAAGGTGTGGGGTGGAAGCATTGGGAAGTCTACTTGGAAAGAGTTTGAGAATGTCCAAAAGCGTTTTCTCACCAACTTTCTCCAAATCAAGACACAAACACCTTACATGCTCTTACTTCTTGAGTCCGGATCGCTTCCCATTGAGGTCTTGGGCATGCAAAGGGTTGTGGAGACATGCTTAAGACACAACATAGCCCTTTGTATCGACTTCCTAGAATCGCATATGAAGCAAGTCAAAAGGTCCAAAAGACATGCAAGAGCAAAATACTAAGCTGTTGAAAGGACGCCCTTTCAACAACGTTTCCATAAAGATTCCATTAAAGATTCCTCAAAGATTCTATAAAGATTCCACATGAAGATGGTGATGAAGTAATGAAGATGAAGATGGATGCTGCAACATAAAGATACGAGTTCATGGACGTCATCGAATATCCCGTTATTATTATTTTGAGCCATTACGATCACTTTTGTAATGTTTACGGGAACCTCATATTTTAAATCGGTACTTGTATTTTGGCCGCAGATGCTTGTATCATGAGTAAAGCCAACTGAGTTTCTTGTAATTAAGCTCTGTAGAAGCCTAGGGACAATTCAGGTCATTTGGCCGGACATTAGGTTTGAAGGCTTTGTATATACCTAAGGCTTTGTAAAGGACACATTACGTTATCTCAAATAATATACAGTCGTGGGTTCTGCAGCACACCGTAGTGAGCTTCACGCACACACACCGTCGCGCACACTAATCACATTGCAGATATGAGAGAAGGAGCGTGTTAGCATCAAGGAGCTCTCCGCGTCAACGCAAGCAATGCAAGCCGAGGACCACATCGCGAGTCCGCCTGCTACGAGCTATATTTGGTCATAAGTACCTCAAACGACATCCGTTCTGAATGATCGAGTAGTCGTTAGAATCAGGGCGAGAAGCTCTTCATGTTGATGTCTTTGTAGATCAGTTTCGGACACTTTGGAAATTGCCGTTTTGAGTCTATCGCGACAGCGATTAGAGGTCTTACAGTTATGGTTTTCAGGGTTTAGGTGTTTGGCCACATAGGATATGTCCTTGTGAGTCTTACCCTCCGATTTCAAGTCATTCCGATATGATTTGAGACTGTTTCGAGCTTGTAGTGTTTCGTAGGATGCGTTGTTTGTTTCTTTGCTTTATGGTAGTGTTGTGGTAGGATTATTGACTGTAGAGTGTTGTTCGTGTCTAGCTCAAGGTTGACAACCCAGAGATTGCCTCCATGCCCTAGTCGGGTTAGCTACGTCTTCGGATTGACAGTTTGTTGTTCTGTGTTCTCGCTATGCTCCATCGTCCGTCGCGGCATACCCGCTAACATAATCTCGGGGTGGATGCTTGACATCAAGAAATGGTTTGGAAGATGGGATGTATGTCACTTGGTCAAGGATGCATCGATTGACTCCCAAGTTAATGAGGCCTTCTTACAATGTCAATGTATCACGTCTTGGGAGAAATCCGGAGGTTCTCGCTTCAGCCATTACACCACACAGGTTGCCCCGAACTACAAATCTCTCTTCTTCTCTAAACGAGGTAATCGAATCCATCCCTACATCCTTGAGACCATCCCGTTGAGTGCGATCCGCACCATTGCCTTCATTCGTCTTAGCTCCCATTCTCTACGCTGCAAGACAGGACGTTGGGGCACTGGCGAGGAGTCTCATCGACTTTGCACCTTATACCCTCGTCAATGCGAGAGAGTGAGTACCACACACTACTTGAGTGCTCAGCCTTTGACCACATTACGTCCTCTTTTCCCCATATATTCAGCCATGAGCTCTCCCTACATACCTTCCTCTCCCAACCACTATGTGGACTCTCTATTGCGGCGCTCATTTCAACCATTTTTCAACATCAAGAGTCACTTATGACCTCCACTCACACCACGTGACATATTCATTTGGTCCCATAGGTCATATTTGACCTCTGAGGATGATAATAGAGCTATCTCTCTCTCTCTCTCTCTCTCTCTCTCTCTCTCTCTAAATTATTTTAAAAGCATACCTTCTAATCCAAGTAAAAAATATAGAAAAAAGTAAAATCTTATTCGGAGTTTATTGATTCACTATATTAGCAACTTTCTATGTCTCCTTTTCTTCATCTGGTGGGCTCTAGCGCCCTCTCATAGTGATCGCAAGAGATAGAGATAAAGCTAGAGAGAGAGAGAGGGAGAGTTTGAGAGAGAGAGAGAACGTGCATCGGTATCAAATTAATCTACCACTAGTGAACGTAGCACTAGCACAAATGAGCCATAGCCGATGGATAGAAGAAAATGGAGAAGTAAAGGAAAGTCCCCACTAAAGTAGTTGTCATTTCTAGTGCTGGAGGTATCATCTTTGTTGCTACCATCATCAAAACCATGCCCTTTCAAAATCCAAAAGCAAGAAACAAATCTCCTCATGCGGTGTTGAAATGGGAATGCATAATCATGGTGTACACCCACCATTAGTGCAATGGTTTGGCACAAAGCGCATGCCCACAGATGCCCACCAGAGGATTCTGCTATAAAATCTCCGAGCAAGGAGGCCAAGAACATAGAGCCCATCCAATTGTTCGCTTCCCTTGCCGCAACGCCACTCCCCTCTTGAAGCACGTATTTGAAGAAGAGCACTAGGTTGAAAAAGACTTCAAATAATGCAATGTGCCAAAAGCACATAGTGCCTTCAACCAACATTGTCCTCCACCCCACATTGTCCTGCACATACACCACTACTGTAAATGCAAAGAGCACCCCTATGTTCACTGCAAAAAAGAACCAGTTGAAGAAGGACACCATCATCTTCTTTGTCACACCCCGCTCGTCCTCAAGCTGGTCCACCCCAAATGTTGATACGCATGGCTTGATCCCCCCTGTCCCCACTGCTACCATGTACATGCCTACGAGTGTAGTCATGTGCATAGCTCACTAGTATCTTGACACGAGAAAAACCTTTGGTCCTGCTTCAAAGGATAGATTACCACGATGTAACAGATTGAGTAAATGGCAATGGTGCAAAAGCGTCCTAGATATGCATCGGCCAGGAACCTCCCCGGGATGCCCAGCACATATGCAACTCCTATCCAGTTGGTGACCATGTTGACGGCTTTCGGCAATGGCTTGTGAATCTCATCTCGCAAGTACGTGACCAAGTTTGCTGAAATCGAGTAAAATGCCAGTCTCTCCATTGCTTATGTGGTTGTCAAATGCAAGAAAGTAGCTAAGCAAAACATATTTTTTTGGTTGAATCTAGACCCATGAACAGCCATCCCGAGTTAGAGCTTTCAAAATAGAGAGCATACCAAGTATGAAGCAAGTTGCCGTCCAACCTCCCTTCCTAAGGCTTGTGCCAACCGATTGCAATTGTTTCGGCATGCCCTCCTTGACCGCATCATCATAATAGGCAGACTTCATGGCTCTCTTTGTGTGCGAATATGTGTGTCCCCAACCATTAGCTACGGAGAGCGCTAGCGCTCAATTGAATAAAAGGTTAAAGTGCGCACATGGTGACTCTCGTTGGCACCATGAATGGCTTCCCATCTCCCGCCTCTTTGCGCAGATGCTGCGAGTCATTCCCGCAGTGTTTGAGTTGTTGTTTTTCTACGTCTGTGGTGCAAGCCAACCAAGAACCAGCGTCCACATCAGTTGGCAAATCAGCGTCCCTTTGCTCACAGCTTTTGCAGAGTAGCAGCTTTGTGTCTTCTCTTCGTGCGTAGTAAACGGCTCATGATTAGCGTCTACTTGAAAGAGAATTAGTCGTCTTGCAATGAGGAATCCCAATCCTCGAGCGAGTACTTCCGAGCGAACAAGAAACCGAGCGAGCATAAGCAATGTAAAATATTAGATCAAGATCTCAATAGTTACTCTATAGAGTATAGTGTAGCAAAGTAACCATGTTGGATCTCAAATAGTCTCAAACAAAAGAGACATACTCTTCCTTTAATGTGTTCACACACACACTGATAAACAAACAGTCATTTCCTTGCTTCCGAACCATCTTCTTGAGCATATTCCAAAACTCTATTTGTGGAAACTTATTCTCCATGGTAAATTCACATGTTGCAATTGTCGTAATTTTGGGCACAAATAAACCAAGAGATGGTAACTCAAATGCCACATGTCCGTCATAATGCGTAGGTAGCTCTTGAACTTGAAAGATATCCTTTGCTTGCTTGAGTGCCATGTGACGTAGGCTTCTTTGTGAAGGCATTGCATGCAGCATACCAACTACTCTGGAGGGACCATGGGACTACTACTATTGTGTCCTTCATTCCAATGCCTTTTGAGAGAGAGAGAGAGAGAGAGAGAGAGAGAGAGAGAGAGAGAGAGAATGAGGTTCGTCTTCCATAGTTGCAAGATCACAATTGAGGAATCTTTTCTAAAAAACCAGCCTTTCTGGTCGCGCGTCAAAAATGACTTTGGTGCGCCGATGCCCTTGTTCATCATTTCCTACCTACGCCTTCTTCTAGAATTCCACAAAAGTGGGCTTGACTCCGCCACTGGCAGCAAGCTCTGCGTGGAAGGGGTGTGCATGCTCTCAACCAATCTAGCCAAATACGCTATCTCTTGCTCCTCTCACACTCAGTGCCACCTATATAAGTCACTCACAATGCTCGAAAAAAACCTAGGTTTAGTGTAACCCCGCCTACAAATTTTGAGATTTACCTCTAAATTTTATAGTTGGTGAGAAAACCTCCAAAATTTGAAAAACATTAGTATAAATTGGTATAAAAACCTTCAAATTTAGTCAGTTTACCTCAAATGTTTCTAACATGTAGGTTTTTGGAAACAAAGTTTTTTTTGAGCACTGGTCACTCACTCTCAGCGGCCGAGTTTTGTGAATTTTGAGTGTCAGGTCTTGTTCACTTGCAAGGCTTCTCTCTGTCACGCATTGAGAGTCTCAGAAGCAAGTCAGACTCTCTCTCTCTCTCTCTCTCTCTCTCTCTCTCTCTCTCTCTCTCTCTCTCTCTCTCTCTCTCTCTCTCTCTCTCTTTCTTTTTTGAAAAAACTTTAGAAAGACATTTCCAAAACATCAGATACTCCTTCAAGGAGCGCGCACCGGCGCGCGCTCCTTGAAGGAATTGAGTTTTGAGAGAGAGAGAGAGAGAGAGAGAGAGAGAGACGCGCGCCGGCGCGCGCTCCTTGAAGGAGGTGAGTTTTGAGAGAGAGAGAGAGAGAGAGAGAGAGAGAGAGAGAGAGAGAGAGAGAGAGAGAGAGAGAGAGAGAGAGAGAGAGAGAGAGACGAGCGGGGTGGGCCTGCGGCAAGGCGTTTGACAGGAGTCAATCACTGGTTGGGCGCGGGCGCGGTGTTCTCTGGGGATGAGGGACTGGGCTCCTCGTTCTCTGCGTCCCTCCCTTGCCCGGCCCTTATTTTTGATGATTGGTAGAGGCAGCGCCTCCCACCTCCTGTATGGAGGCCAAAGGGTTGGTAGCTTGAGATGCTCCTTCCCTTGTGGGCGTTCTGGTTGGGTGGCAGTTAGCAGTCCGTCCTGTGGCAGCGAGGGTGGATTCGCAAGGTGTTTGGCTGGTGGTGACTAGTCTTCCGGTGCTGTCAACTTTGATGTGGAGCACCATCGAGCTCACGTCTGGCTGCCACGATGTGATGCGGGTTCGTTTCTTCTGGTTTGATGCATAGATTGTTGTGGGCAGGTAGGCCTTGGGCACCGTGGATGGCAGTGGCAGGGCCGACTATGGTGGTGGCAACCAAGGTCAGCTCTGGTTATTTATGTTCGGCATTATGATGTTTACTTGTGAATGTTATGCTATTTATTCCAGGTTTGAGGGCTCTCTGTAAAAGCCCTCAGGATGGTGGTCTATGTCTTCTTGTGAGTGGCTCCCTTCGCCTTAGTATGTTATATGCCAAAAGAGAGAGAGAGAGAGAGAGAGAGAGAGAGAGAGAGAGAGAGAGAGAGAGAGAGAGAGAGAGAGAGAGAGAGAGAGAGAGAGAGAGACGAGTGAGTAGTCACCTTAATTTCCAAAATGCCAGTTAAAAGCAAGGGGAAAAAGAGAAATTCCGCCCCAAAATTAGAGAAAAATAGTCGAAAAGACGGGTGAGCAATCAGCTTAATATCGTGCCATTTTCAATTTCCAAAATAATCGGTTAAAAGCAAGGGGAAAAGGAGAAATTCCGCCCCAAAAATAGTCGCGGTCATATTCCCGAGAATGTGCACACATACTCCTTGATGCTATGTGGATGCAGCGACACTCGCGTCCTCCTCCTTCCTTCAAGGTCGGGGGGTTGAAGATCCTAGCCATCCAATCAGGGCGTCTGGAAGTTGTGGAATCTAACCAACCGTCCGTCAAATGTTTGACAAGTCAGCACGTGGAAAGCTCTCGCCATTCCACTAATGAGGTTAGTCCAGTTCAACAAAGGGAATGCGCTCAACTGCCGACACATCAACGCTTATAATCCCCTCAATTTACTCATTGTCACCCGTTACAAGGGATTGTCTCCTCCAATCATTGCCCGCCAGTTATTGCATGACTGATCCACAATTCAAGAGCACTCAAGGACTGTAGAATCGAACAGATGGCGCACAATCAAGAGTCAATGGGTTCTTGAGGCAAATTTGCACCAGATGCTAGGGTTGTACATTGTTCACTAATCAACCCAGTATGTTAGTGTTGGCCCCCCTCCCCCTGACGCTTGAAGGTCGGGAATGATCGATCGCCTATTGACCATTCCCGACGTAATCAGGGCTCCCGGCCTCTGTCGATCGCCCATGATTAACGAAAATGGTCAGTAGAAGACCATTCCCTACACCTGCTTCAACCCGTTTGATAGCAAGAAGATGGCCGCCATAGCCTACCTTTTGTGGTTCTATTTCAGGCTCATCACCTTCCAGAGGCCCATTTTTGTATAAATGCTCCCTTTTTCATCTAAATGGTTATGTATGTTTTTTTAAAATAATTGAGAAAATGGACCAAAGAGGACACGCCCCCGCCTTCTCTGGTTCACACCATACCTCACAGGCACTAGCATTGATCGAGGGAGCAGGAGTACCATAGCTATGCTTGGACCGTGTAGCTATAACTTTTACATGTTGTATCTTGCAATCTCTTTAGTAGAAATTTTTCATCTCCCTCATAGATGTAATCTCACTCTTGTCGTCCTCTATATGTAAAATCAACCTTGCCTTCTCCAACATTGCATCAATGTGTTCTCAGGTTCCATCAATGGAGCAGCTATTACCCAACAGATCAGCCGCTCATCCAATGACATTTGCTGGCTACAGACCTGACTTGTGCTTTGGCCTCACCTACACTCTCACTTTGCTCACTCTATCGTGGCATCAATATCTCGACCTTCATAGTTGGCCAAGCTTGCTACTTCACATTGTGCAGAGTCTTTGAGAGGTCTCCTCAACGCCTCCAAAAATGTCCAATAAGGTTAACTTGGAACATGTTCGACCTTCCATATGCTTCACGACCTTCAAATTTCTTCATAGCCTTACAAATTGTTTACTTTTCATCTTACAAATGTCGATGATTTTGCAACATTTTTCTTTGTTCTAAGATTGGGGAGGCCTACTTGCTGGCATTAGGAAATTTCAGAGGTCATTTGGAGGGCCATCTGAAGAGAGAGAATAATAGAGCGCGTCCAATGAGCACGAAGGCTACGTTACGTAGGAAAGTACATGGAAAGACTCAAAAAATAGGAAAATAGCATAAAACTTTCACGAATCTAGGATTGTAGCATCGTAATTTCCTTCCTTTTATCGAGCTTTTAGGTGCTTGCATGTGGTCCCACTTCTGATATTCTCTTATGGTCATTAACGTACTGGAGGGTGACCATTAAGCCCGCACAAGATATTGGAATTCTAAAACACTTTCCCTCCATTAGAATGCTTTCAAAGTGAATCTCCCTCCACTAAAGCTTTTCTCTGAGAGCTATGGCGTCCACGTCTTCTCGCCCAAGAGGCTCCAGGTGTTTACTGTCTCTCACACCAACAACCAACAACTGCACTTTGCCTAGAAGGCCAAGTAGTAGCATATCCTCAATTACAATACCAGCTTCAATAAGTGCAGAGAACCAATGGGTTGGACAAAGGATAAACAAAGGTTCATGGGTCCTCATGCAACCAAGAAGACCCAAGAGGTCTAGTGGTATCAACGTTTACCGCTCAGCATGGAAGGCCAGAGTGTTGGATTTCAAAGTTGAAATCGGCAAAAGATCTGTAAAGGAAGTTCTTGTTCAGCATGTGTTTACCCATCCAGAGGTGATAGCAAACGGTGGAAATGTATCAGATATACATCAACCACGTTGCAATTGTAAGTACTCTTGACATGTGAACTTACTGATACTCTCATTATAACTTTTCTTATATATTTTGCAATGTTTCTCCCGCTTGTTATGAGCAATGTCTCCATTCTTCACAGCTCAATTACATTAGATTTGTCATTTGTACTTATTGATACTGTTAGTTTAACTCTTCTTATATATATTGCAGATGTTTATCCCTCTTCTTATGAGCAATGGGAGCCTGTGGAGTGCATAATAGGCCTCTTCCATGTTGTTCATGCCCACATTGGTTCTCTACAGTATTCAGGGAGGAGCAGCAAAAGACTGGCTGATGAGGGAATATTTTTTTATGACCACTTCTACCAACTCAGCTCAGGGAATAAGAATGGCATGTTGGTGAAAGTGCCTCTACCAACCGATTGGAACACTGTGGATTGGCCAGTTCCCGAGGAAACAATGGTGGAGGCAATGCGAAGTAAGCTCTACAAGGATATACAAAGGTCTCTACGTAGCTCTATTCCCACCAAACTGGTTAGAATTG
The DNA here is from genome assembly GCF_014529385.1 of Adiantum capillus-veneris. Taxonomy (NCBI): domain Eukaryota; kingdom Viridiplantae; phylum Streptophyta; class Polypodiopsida; order Polypodiales; family Pteridaceae; genus Adiantum; species Adiantum capillus-veneris. The sequence continues at coordinate 98,077,677 of NC_140960.1, read as the reverse complement.
CAAACTTCTGTCCTGTTGCACTCTTCATAGAGCTGTTTCATAGCTACAACATCCGAGTTACGAAAACTATGTTCATGTGCAAGTCATTTCAGCAGTCATCCTGTGACAAACTTCTTGACAGAGGATGGTATGCAAAGGAAGAGATTGGTTTACGGTGCGAGGTCGCGCTTGATACTCTAGTTGTCAAGTACATGATTGCAAGCCAATCACTGTTACTCTCGTTTTGGTATATGCGATCACAAATGCTCAACGGTAAGTACATTCCTATGGACCAGGTTTCTGCAGGTTTGGAAGATAATCCTGCTGTGGATGTGGAAGTGATTGATAAAGAGCATGGCCTACTGTTGGTGGTTACAATAAGGGAGCTATGCAGTCTTCAGCATTTGCGGCATGACATAATTGAAGAGTCAATGGACAAGGACCTATCAGATTTTTCCTTTTTCCTAGTTGGCCGTAAGGTGATGCGGCGAAGGAAAAAAGATATTTTGTGCAAAGAGTTGGATGGTCGGGTTGAAGTAGTGTCAATGTAACAGATATTCTTGTGAACCCAAGTGTATACAAATGACTTTCAAGACATGAAGTTTATTGAGCTCATTTTTCAATTGTGCCCTGTGAAAAAGTGTGCTTGAAATACATTTCTTTACCATGTCAAATCTCTCTCTCTCTCTCTCTCTCTCTCTCTCTCTCTCTCTCTCTCTCTCTCTCTCTCTCTCTCTCAATGTTAGACAAGACAAAGACATGATAGAAGAGTCATCTTAATTCATTAGAAAGTACAAACTCGTCCGTCAACAATGGACTGAGATACAATTTCTGTAAGTATGGAATCAGAATGTCTTCAAGGTAAAAATCGAAGGAATGCCCCTCGAAAGAAGGTGGTGAGATAGTTGTTCCCAGCGGATTTAGTTCTCCCTTTTCAGAGTATCATCAATCAGTAGTGTATTAGTTGCATCAAAGGGTACACCGATTTGGCTAAACGGTTTGTACAAAAGAGGTAAGTGTGGTTTTTTAGGGTGGTAGTGGCCCTCAACGGTAACGCATTTTCTTTGATCATACAAAAAGGCAAAATCTGACGTGTGAGCGTGGCATACACTGCAAACTATTGCAACTAGTGGCGACAAGTTTTGCCTTTGCATTGAAGACCATATGGAAACTCTGAAGCGCGGAAGAAGAAACTGAATAAATTCCTTGGTTCCTGGACGAACCACGACTCGACAAGTTCCCATCCGAAACGTTTGCAAATCCTCAAAGGGTTCTCTGTCACCGAGAGGCACCCGCATCAGCAGCAATCCATTGACGTCCAAGATAATCAACCTCTGTAAACGTTGACAAGTACATATAAGTAGTTAGAAGCTAAACATATTTTGCCATACTTGAATAGACATTACCAGAACAACCGTATCTACAGGTAGCAAGGGTCCATACTGGGTCTCTGTAGTGTTCATGTCGTTGTTGCTCTCCTCTGCTTTATCTTCATAGTCATCATTCACATCTTCATCAGGGGTCTCCCCCATGGCTCTTTCTGCCTCCTTCAAGGTTTCCTCCAAGGTCTTTTCCTCTCCCTCGGTTGATCGGCTTGCCTCATACATCCTTGCCTGATCCATATCAGTTTGCTCATCCCTAGGCCTACTTTCCTCATCCATATCCTTTTGCTCATCTATAGGCCTGCTTTCCTCATCTTGGGTTTCAGCCATAGGCTCTTTTGGCTCCTCCACTGGCTGACTTGGCTCTTTCATTGTCTCCTCTGGTTGTACACTAGCACCTTCCATATGCTCATTTGACCTTTCCTCATCCTCGGCTCTTTCATCTTCTGCTGATATGACCCCCTCGGCCCGTTGTGATTCCACTGTATCGGATGCAGGGGTTTGTCGTGGTGGCACGTCATGTTTTGTTAGATCAACAGTGCGGTCATCCAAGCCGCTATCTTCAAGCTCTCTGGGGCTAGACATAGTAAGCAGGTGTTGTATTAAACTTACCCGGTATCTTTGCAAATAATCATATGTGTAGTTTTTTAAAGCACTCTGCAAAATTGAAAGACCACATGGTGAGAATTCTTTTATAGACTAAACCAAAACTAACTGAATGCATTGCCAAATGGGTACCTTAGTCATGAAAGGTTTTAATGCAAAGTAGCTTTGCAGGACATATTCTGCATGGAGAAGACATCTCCAGCCGCAAGAATTTCCATCGGTTTGATTTGGGATAGGTACATCTTTGATTGGGGCCTTGTATAGTTCATACCTTCCACATAGCTTGCCATAGGCAAGCAACAACCTCTTTATACAACTGCACAAAGCAATGTCAAGATGTTAGCATGAGGCTTCAAATTTACATAAATATCTATAAGAAACACTTTCTGATACAAAACACTTACAGCCTAATTTCAGGGTGGGTTCCTTTTATTGAATTGAACACCCACACTGCTGGTTGGTCAACATCAAGGCATATGAGACTCCAGTGATGGTTGTTCTCATATGGAAAGATGATGACAGTAACTTCCAGCATAGCACAGTGGAGAAACCAACTCTCAAAGGTCCCAGATGGACTGTTCTTTTGTCTAATAATCACTGACATTTGTGGATCAAGAAGAAACACCTCTGTGTGGGTGTGCAGTGGGAGTTGACTTTTGATCAGGCTGCAGAGACTCTACCTGAGTTAGCAAACCTATTATCTGAGTTTTCAAAGCTAGCAAGATA